>NC_088917.1:40816666-41119696 GCF_963576675.1 Euphorbia lathyris | reverse complement strand
TGAAGATTCACCTGCACCCAATGGGTATTATCCCTTCGGCTGGATCAACCAAAGTCCACACTTGGTTAGTATACATGGAATCCATTTCAGAATCCATGGCCTCAAGCCATGCTTTAGAATCTGGACTAGTAAGAGCCTCTTCGTAGTTTTCGGGTTCGTCGTCTAACACGGGAACCTCATTATCATCTCCCACTAGAAAACCATATCTAACTGGGAGTTCACGAACTCTTTATGATCTACGAATAGGTGGCACTGGAGTCTCATTTAATGGGACTCCTTCGGGTACCTCAACCGCCTCTGTTGTTTCAGTCGGTGTTTCTTCTTCTTGAACTTCGTCAAGTTCAATCATGCTTCCCTTTTGTGTTTCTTCGAGAAACTCTTTCTCTAAGAAGGTTGCGTGCTTGGATACGATTACTTTCTGATCATCTGGATGATAGAAGTAATATCCCATAGGGTACGGTTTCTCCTCTCGGACACACCATTGTGTTGTGGTGTATAGGGAGGTGTCCATTGTGAGCATATCCCACATTCAGTTAGATAATTTAGAAAATCATCTGAAAGATATTCGCCACCTCGATCAGATCGAAGCGTCTTTATTTTCTTTCCTAATTGATTTTCTACTTCATTCTTGAAGCATTTGAATTTCTCAAAAGCTTCTGATTTGTGCTTCATCAAGTAGATGTAACCATATCGGGTATGGTCATCAATGAAGCTTATGAAGAATCTGAATCCTCCTCTTGCTTGGACTGACATAGGACCGCATACATCTGAATGAATGAGTCCTAGAGTGTCTGATACACGCTCACCTTTATTGCTAAAGGGTGTCTTTGTCATTTTACCTTTTAAACATGATTCGCATGTTTCCAATGATTCAGGATCGATTGGATCTATAAGCCCATCTGAATGTAGCTTTAGCATGCGTCTCTTGTTTATATGGCCTAAACGACAATGCCACAAGTAAGTTGAATTATCTAGCTTATGTCTTTTGGTATCAATTACAAAAACAGGAATTTTTTCATCTAACACATAAATCCCATTTTGTGATATTCCTGAAAAATAAAAGATCGAATCTTTATAAAAATTGCAACTCTTGTCTTTTATTGAAATATGAAAAGCCGTCGTCAACAAGGCGGCTAATAGAAATAATATTTCTAGATATTCCTGGAATATCCTCAGGCTGCATCCGGTATCAAGTACTAAAAGATTCAGACTGTGAAATTTCAATATAAAACATACCAGATGTTGAAGTCCCAGCTTCTTCCCCTTTTGAGGAAGGCTAGGTACACCAACAGTTTCTTTTCCAATGCCCGTCTTTACCACAGAAGTGGCACTCTCCTTTGGGCTTCTTCACTTCCTTTCCCTTAGCTTTGTAGGGCACGACTTTCTTACCTTTCTTGGGATATTTAGGATTGGGATAATTCCCTTTCCTTTTCTTTGATCCCTCAATGACAAGAGCCGGTATGGCTTTGTCTTTCTTCATATTGGGCTCAACTGACTTGAGCATATTTGCAAGCTCTTCAAGAGAGGTTTGTAAGTCATTCATCTGATAGTTCATAATGAACTGTGAATAACTTTCTGGGAGGGATTGAAGAATTAAGTCCATACTTAATTCGTTATCCATCGCAAATCCAATACTAGAAAGTTTGGTAATGTAGCCAATCATCTTGACACAATGTGTCATGACAGATGTGCCCTCTTGCATCCTACTACGATATAGCAACTTGGATATCTCGTAGCGTTCGCACCTGGTTTGTTTCCCAAACAATTCCTTTAGGTGCATGATGATGGAATAGGCATCCATTTCCTCATGTTGCCTTTGTAATTCCGGTGTCATCGATGCAAGTATGATGCATCCGGCATGATCATCATCAGCCTTATGCTTCTGGTAAGCATCAATTTCCTCAATGGGAGCATCATCAGCAGGGAGAGGGGGTATCGATGTATCAAGTACATACCCTATTTTATCGAACTTCAAAACAATTTTGAGGTTACGAAACCAGTCAGTGAAGTTTGAACCATTCAATTTGTTATCGGTAAGAATGTTTTGCAGATTGGTGTTAGTCATGATTTTAAGAGTGTTTTACTTTAAAACTTGAGATGTGAGAAAGAGTAAACGTATGTTATTCATTTGCTTAAAGTATATCAATCTAAAATTATAGGCCTTTTGGTTTATTTTAGATTGCTCCCACTATTTTGCCAAATTAATAGCCCTCCATATTAATTCGAAGAATTTCACAAATCCTTTAGTGAGCTAGGATCCTAACTCCTGAGATTTCGCCTTGAGTTTACTCAACAAGCTAGTCTCATTCATTAGGTAGATTCATGTAATCAATCACATCTTTAATGTGATTCCTAGGTTATTGGGTTACTAACCACATTAGTAACTAATATGCTATTCATATTAATCCCAACCGTCTTGCCCATTAGTTTATGACAACATGAGTTTACTCATCCAATTATCATAATCTAATTTAAGTATTACCCCATATTCATGAAAAATGATTTTCGATAATTCAGGTGTTACCGAAAGGACCCCGAGCTTGAGTTTACTCAACAACCCAAAGGCCCTCAGCACTGCCGGCTGAATTATAATATTAGGGAGGGGCAACCGATTTTAATAACTTGTTTATTTACTTAAATTTTTAATGAGGGATTTTATTTTAGGTCTCATAATCTAACTTAGTCTTGATTTGCTTTAGCATACATCAGACACATACATTCACATACATTGGCGTTATGGACATATCATCTAAATTATTCCGTCGAGCCAGAGACGGAATAAAAGGGCAAACCTAAGGAAATACTAACTATTACATATTTCTCTTTAGGTCCCCCGTCTTCTCCATGACGCCTTGAAATTACATATTAATTTCTATACTACTAAAGAAAACTTCAATTGAATTGAAGGGAATCAGATGAGAGGAGAAATTACAATAGATAGTAGAGAAGCAGGACTCGCAGGCCCTATTTCAAAAATACCAAAATATTAAAGAGGGTCCAAATATGTCCATAACTCCAAACATGCATAGACTCAATTAAATAAATTTAATTGGTTGATTACATAACTATCTTATGTAATATTTATGTTAATCACATTAACATATCAAATTAACTTTCATCCAATTTTACTTCTAATAGTTTCGTATCTTTTATATTAATTTTTAGATTAATATAACTATACAAAACTTTAATTATGCACGTCCCAATTATTTTGATTTTAATTCATTTAACATTTTGATTTACAAATTGGTAAAATAAACTTTTAAACAAATTTTCATTCGATAATCAAAACAGAAAACTATCAATTTCTGAAACATATATATTTAAATATAAAAACGATTTTAAATATATATATATATCAGTTCTAAAACGGTTTTAAAACGATTTTCAGAAAATAGCTAAAACTATTATAGATTTTCGTTTTATCTTTAGAATTAATAAAACTGATTTTATCAATCTAACTAGGGTAATTAATTTATTAGTCCCTATATTTTGACAAAACACACTGTTTAGTCCCTGTATTTTCAAAAACACACACTAAAGTCCCTAACGTTTTTCTCGGTGAACTGTTTAGTCCCTAATGTTTTTCTTGGTGAACTGTTTAGTCCCTGCCGTTAGACTCTCATGAAGATTCTGTTAGTCAATTTGGATTTGTGTTCTTCTTTTCCTTTATTTTGCTTTCCTTTAAACTCTAATGCATCTGAAATCAACTTTGAGTGTTCTTGTTCTTAATTTTCTTCTTAATCGTTCAAATTCGTAAGCGTTGAGTCCGTTCTTTTTATTGTTCTCCATGCAAATAGCTTCTTCTTCTAAATTGGATTACTCTTCTGAAGTTTGAAGGTAAATAGTAAAGGGTAATTTAGTCATTTCCGAAGTCATAAACGGTAAAAAATGTAACAAACAAACGGAAGGACTAAACAGTTCACTGAGAAAAAGGTTAGGGACCTTACCATGTGTTTTTGAAAATACAGGGACTAAACAGTGTGTTTTGTCAAAATATAGGGACTAATAAATTAATTACCCATCTAACTATAAAACTAATAGATTTTGTTATAATGATTATCAATCAAAATAATTAGGAACATACGCATAATCTGTTTTAATTAACAATTAATTAAAACTTATTTATCTTTAGAATTAATTAATCAAAACAATTTGTTAATTAATCCTAACTATAAATATTTATTCAATCCTATTGAAAACTTCATAAATTTTCATATATGAAATAACGGATTTAACGATGGCTCTGATACCACTGTTGGAAATTAGGCTAAGGTATAGCAGCGGAAATATAAAATTTTTAACCTATTTCCATTTAACCACAAGATCCGTTAACCGTTATTTCATATAAAGAAGGATAAGAAGAAATACCTTCTAGAAGTTCTATCTACCGTTGCAAAGGAAGTGCCCACAACTTCAAAAGAGATAGAAACTGTCTACCAATCTGCCCCTATCCTAAACAGACCTTCCAGACCTCCGAACGACAATCCCTTCGGTGGAAACATGGAAGAATATGTCTAGAAGCTCCTGTCCAAAAATCGCGATGATCCGACGGTTCAATCTTCGGGAATCCGCGAAATCGTGAACTGACTTGATGTAGGAGTAGTAAAACGAATTTCTCCCTTTTGTTTGTTTTTCTTCTTCGAGTTCCCAAACACGAAATAAAACACTGGAAGATTAATTTAGTATCAACCGTTGAATAGCAACCAAAGTAGATTGCCTCTAACTAATCAACACAAGATCAAGGATAAAAGAAATAGATGAAAATTAATTGATCAAACGAAGCCGTAGAGAAATCTCGTCCTCGAACTAGGGGTGTCGAATTTTCTCTCTCTTGGACTAGGTGAATTTCAAAAATCACAAGTAGGGTATGGCTTGCTTGGATTTCGAAAATCTCAAGGGAAGGGGTATTTATAATCTCTTGTATCTAATCCCTAGTTAGATAGAATTAGGTTACTGAATAGGAATTCCATTCGGAATAGAATTCCTAATTATTATCTCACTATATATCTAATATATTAAGGATAATAATAATAACCTTATTGGATAATAATAGGAGTATATTAATCTAATTAAAACTCCTAACTTAATTATCTCTTAATTAATTTAATTCATATTCCTAATCTAATTAGGATTAACAAAATCAAATTAATTATTCATATATATCACTGCATGAATTTCGACCCCCTTATGTCCATTGGCCTTATTGGGCTCAATTGGGCTTCTATCAATTAATTAACATCTATCTCTCTTTTAGGTTCCAAGTCTTATGTGTGATCCATTAGGTTCTTATTGCTTCTAGCCGTATGCAACGTTATTAAATTAATTTTCAAAGAATTATATCTAATCTTTGCATAACAGAATGATGTACAGAGTATGTGATTAGCAAGTCCGTAATCATTCCCCCAGAGCTATAAGAAGACAGGTTGATTCTGTCGTTAACCTTTCCGTATTAGTTACAGTATAATTCGATCCTTTATCAACTACATCCTTGAACTGAATCTTATGACTATGGGTGATGTCAAGTCACATATAGCGAGACGTTCGTTTTACTTGTACAGGCCGAGTCAACTCAAAAAGATAGGTTAAGTGAAATCTGTATTTCTTACTCTTAAGCTATCACCTTGCAAGGATTTGGAGTCGAGTCTTCCACAAGCGATCCATGGATGTATCTCCCATTTATCAGGAGTGATAAATGCTCAATCCAATATATAACGACTCCGCAATTACTTCCTGTGATACCCAACATCTACTGTTCACACCCCAGAGTCATCTCTGTTAAGGATCGTGTTACACCAGAGTCAAAGCATCACATTTCGTAATCCAGAATACCAATTAATATTCCTTTGAGTCTGAGGATTAGTTATACCTATTAATACCAATGAGATGAACAAGTGACAAGGATGAATCTACCCATCCTGTTATCTCAAATCGGATCCCCAATCCTAATGAACAACGTTTCATCGGATCTATGTAACTGTCCAGATATCTGTATATATGAAGCTTGTGAGATCAGCTTTCTGTCGGACATAAGACATTGTTACATACAAGTCTCAATAGTGATATGTCAATCCCAAACATATCACTTGACTTGGGGTGGTTTTAAGTTTATCAGTTTACTATAAAGTTTTGTCTCACTTCATGCTTGTATGAACACTTTATAATCACTTTAGATAAACTTACGGATTTCCTTTTATTAGACTTTATTTAGTGCTTAAAATGGATTGCCTTTATATAGTTATAAAACATATATCTCATTAAACAAATGATATAAAGAACAATTCATTTACATTAAGTTTGTATCCTAGAACAATTGTCTATAGGACACTAAACCCCAACATTGACTATGGTGAGACCTTTGCCCCAGTGGCAAGGCTAGAGGCTATTAGAATTTTATACGCTTATGCAGGTTATATGAACTTTAAACTGTTTCAAATGGATGTTAAGAGTGCATTCCTTAATGGAGTTATAAACGAGGAAGTTTATGTTAATCAACCTCCCGGGTTTGAGGATCCTAAGTTCCCAAACCACGTCTATAAACTCAAAAAGGCTCTGTACGGCCTCAAGCAAGCACCACGTGCTTGGTATGAGAGGCTGACCAGTTTCCTGCTGACTAGAAATTATGTCAGAGGCAAAGCTGATACAACCTTATTCATTAAGAGAAAGGGTAAAGACACCCTGCTGGCTCAAATATATGTTGATGATATTATATTCGGTGCTACTAATGAGTCAATGTGTAAGGAATTTAGCAAG
Source organism: Euphorbia lathyris (assembly GCF_963576675.1). Classification (NCBI taxonomy): domain Eukaryota; kingdom Viridiplantae; phylum Streptophyta; class Magnoliopsida; order Malpighiales; family Euphorbiaceae; genus Euphorbia; species Euphorbia lathyris. Next base: position 41,112,943 of record NC_088917.1, on the reverse strand, counting down.
CAAATGAAGACTGAGTTTGAAATGTCAATAATGGGAGAACTCAACTTCTTCCTTGGACTTCAAATCAAACAAGGGAAAAATGGCATCTTCATCAGTCAAGCTAAATATGCCAAGGAGATATTGAAGAAATATGATCTTGAAAATTGCAAGCCAATATCTACCCCTATGGGCACTGACACTGTCCTTTGTGCTGACGAGAATGGTAAGTCAGTAGACAGCAAATTGTATCGAGGTATGATAGGCTCTCTACTTTATTTAACAGCAAGTAGACCGGACATTCAGTTCTCAGTATGCTACTGTGCTAGATATCAATCTAACCCCTAAGGAATCTCATTACATAGCTGTAAAAAGAATCCTTAGATATTTGCAAAGCTCAGTGAACGCAGGTTTATGGTATCCCAACACTCATGGTTTCACACTCGTTGGATACATTGACGCTGACTATGGACGAGACAAGCTTGAACGAAAAAGCACCTCTGGAGGATGTCACTTCTTAGGAAGCTTCTTGTATCCTGGTTCAGCAAGAAGCAGGCATCAGTAGCCTTGTCTACCACTGAAGCTGAGTACATTGCTGCTGGACACTGTGTTGCTCAAGTCTTATGGATTAAGCAACAGCTTGAAGACTATGGTGTTCAAACAAAGACAATTGAGGTCAAATGTGACAACAAAAGTGCAATTGATCTATCAAAGAACCCAATCCAGCACAGCAGGATGAAGCATGTCAGCATCAGACATCACTTCATTAGAGACCATGTACTCAAGGGTGAGAGAAAGCTGACCTATGTCCCAACGGATGAGCAGCTTGCGGATATCTTCACAAAGCCACTGGCTCGTGAGCAGTTCAGCATACTGAGAGAAGCCATTGGTATGTTTAATCCTCTTCAGTAAATTCCAGCTCTTAATATATATTCATGCTGAGTGAATTACCATGCTGGATGACTTATGATATTATTTGCTGAGTGAATAGATGTATGCTGAGTGTTTAATGCTGAATGAATAAATATCACATACTGAGCAAATATGCGCACTGAGTAGTTATCTTAAACTAAGCAACCAACCACTTAAACCATCTGTTGTATAAAACCGACTACTCAGAATATAGAACGTTTAGAATCCTAAACTCTGAGTACAAGATCTGTTGCATTTAATGCTAAAGCACGCGAATAGCCACCTAGGATGACGTATGCGCCGAATGTGTCATAAAAGCCAGGATCATTGTCGGTTGACAATCCCAAGGCAAAACTGACACATGGATCCACCTTTCACCGCTATAAATAATGGGTAAATCCCCATTTTTATCTCTTTACACTTACCGAATTCTCTGGCATAAGCTCTCTCTCTCTCTAAAAACTCTCAAAACTTCCAAACCCCTCTCTGAAACTATGACTAAGATTTCAGTAAACATCTCCGGTGCCGGTCACCCTAAGACCAGTTCTGATGAACCTTCTAAGCATACTACTCTGCCTGAAACGACTAAGGCCACTACACCGAGCAAAGGCAAAGCTGGCCAAGCTACCTCCTCTAAAGGAAAGCCGACCAAAGTCAGAACCTACACTAAAGTCTTCGAAGACGTTAGAGAGTGGAAGATAGACTTCTCAAGATGGTTCTCTGAGGCTTTCGTAGAAACCGAGCAACCATTCTGTGAATGGATATCGAAGAATGGATGGACGGAGCTGTTCTCTATTAGAGATTCAACTTACCCTGACTTAGTAAGGGAATTCTACCATAATCTGCGGGTTGCTGACGATAACCAGGACTGCCTAGTAACAGTGGTAAAAGAGAAAACAATCTTCGTCAACCCTACCTACCTTGCAAACTTGCTGAAGTTAAAGAATGAAAGGACAAAACTAAAGAGAACTGGTGATCATGAAGGAACTGGGTACTTAGCCACCTTTTGCAAGCCCCCTGGCCATTATGGAGAAATCTCCAGTTCCTCAATGGGTCAGCACCAAAAGATGGCACACTATCTGCTGACTAATTACATTTACCCTAAGATTAATTGCACTAGCTCAGCGACAAACTTCGAGCAGTGCTTCATATGGCACATGCTGACTTATAAGCCCATCAATATGCCAGTTTTCTTAATAGCCGGCTTCCAAAGGAGCACTGGAACTTTAAGGCTGGGCTCACTCATAACCAGAATCCTCAAAGACCATCAGATTGACCTAACCGAGGAAACTGAGGCCCAAGGTTCTGAGATCACAGCTGCTGCGCTGCGTGCCTTGAAGTATAACCAACCGGTTAAGAAAGCCAAAGGTGGTGATCAGCCTGCTGAGGAGACTGTCCCAAAGAAGGGCAAAAGAATAAAGGCTCCAGCTGCCCGCAAAAGAAAACCTGTTGGGACTCCTTCGAAAGATGATGAGTCGCCGGCAAAGAAGCTGAAGTCAGCTGCTCAAAAAGGTCAGGAGAGACCTAAGTCAGCTCAAAAGAGAAGCAGGCAAGATGAGCCTGATACAGAAGAAAGAGTGGATGCTGCTGAGCAACCTCTGAAAAAGACGAAGTCTTCAGGGCTGACCCCAGTTGATGCTATCCCCACTGACATCATTATTCCTGGTGATTCTCACTTCACACAATGTCAGGGAACTGAAGCTGAGCATCAAGAAGATGACGTGGAACTGGATGATCACTTCATCACTCAGGTGGAAGAAGAATTAGATAACGAAGATCAGGATGATGAGGAAGAAGAAGAAGAAGAAGAAGAAAGCGATCAGGATGACACTGAGGAGACAGCGAGTGAAGAGGAAGCTGCTGACCCAACTAATACTGAGTTGGCTGCAGATGAAGTACAAGAACAAGCTAACCAGCCCAATGCTGATCAAGAAGAGACTTCTCCTTCTCAATCAGGAGAATCTATCCAAGCTGATCCTACTCCTCCTCGCAGAAGAAGATTAGTAAAGGCAAGTCAAACAACTGTCATTGACCTTCCTGTACAAAAGCCAACCAATGATCCTTCTTCGCTTAAGTTAAAGTTTTTCAGTAAGCAAACCCCTTCTTCTCAACAAGCTTCTCTTGAAAAGCAAGCCTCTGTTTCTTCACAAAAGGAACAAGCCGACTTAAATGCTTCCGCCAACTCTACAAGCCAAATCGAGCAAGTTCTCGTCAATACTGTTGCTCCAAGCACTATGCTGACTCAGAACATTCCTGCCCCCGTCAGCACTGAATCTATTTGGATTACTTCTTCACCAACCATAATTCCTGCCGATCAACCATCTCTTCCAGAAAACCAAGTGCAGACTGAAAACTCCCTTCCAGTCACTGACCATGTCATCACTCTGACTCCTCCACCAACTGGTCACACTAAGGAAACTAGGCAACCTGATGAAGGATCACTCAGTGTTGAGCGATTTCCGCAAGTGCACGGTATACGCTTGTAGTAATAAAAGATATCGATCCCACAGGGAACGTTTTTCGAACAAAACTTATTTACAATCGGTTAAATTTACTTTTAAGGTTTATAATATGGAAAATCGTTTAATCGGTTTTGGTTTTGAAATTGCTAGAATGAGAATTAGGTTAGAGTATGAAAACGTTAGAAAATACTCTGATTTAATAATAAATTTGCAAGATAGGAACGTTTAGTACTTTTTAGAAAAGTAAACAAATGTATTTATTTGCATTAAGCAAAGAAAACAACTTTAAACTTTGTACGAATTATAAAGATGAAATAAATGACAGAACCTCTAATTAATTGGCTTTGAACATGACAAAACCCTTCCGGGATAGTTGCCCTTAATCAAATTAAAACTCTTTCGAGATAATAATTTGCCTAAGTGTTCAACAAAGTTTCATTGTAAAGATTTTGGATTAAATACGTTTTAATGAAAATATCAGCAGTCACTTTAGTGGATTGGTTACCATAAGTGCTGCATAAAAATCTATCGAATAGAATGGACTTTATTAGATGAAATATAAATTGATACAAGTTTACAGAGAACATGGAGCATGGAAACATTCGACGATTTGCAAGTGAACGGGTTGTCAATCCTTTCCTTGGGTTTCGTTAGAGTTTGTCAGGCTCAGGGGCGGATCCTCTACTCAATCTTCTCGCTGAATTTTCGTAATAGAGACTGGGTCGGTCTACTACCAAAATGAAAACTAAACTGGAACAATGTCTAAACGCTACTAAACTTGTTATTATTGAATAAACAATGTGTGTACATCATATTGTTTTGAACAGAAATGAAATCTAATCTCTGACTCATTTCTGAGTCAGAGTTTCTGCATAAACTCTGCACTAATCTTAAAATCTCACTCTCTCTATATCATTCAACTCTCAAATCAACTCTTTATTTATAGATGTTGAAGAGTCGTGATTGAAGTGTCGTGTCTGTTGTGAAGAGACGTATCCGTTGTGAAGAGACGTATCCGTTGTGAAGAGACGTTTCTATCCACCCGAACGAACGCGTTTCTTGGATTTCAAACATGTGTTCATTGTACTTGGCAGAATTTCTGCTCTTACCGAGAATGGAAATTCTCTGCCGAGAATGGGGAATTGATTTTTCAGCCTTCGGACGAAAGGGCGTGTCGCGACCGAGAATTTGAGATTCCCTGTCGCGGCCCCAAATTCTCTACCGAGAATTTTGGATTCTCTGCTGAGAATTTGCATTTTTCTATGTTTCTGACTTCGTCTTTGTCCTCGTTTTGGTGTAATTGATCTTTGTTGTTTTTGACTCCTTTTGTAGAGTTTTTCTTCTGTTTTTGAGCTCTTTTCGTTCCTATTTGGATTTTACCAAATATTTAGGTACCTTGCATGAAAGAAACATATTCGAACGTAAAAGTATTCTAAATAGATGTAAACAGCACGAATTCATAGCAATATTGAAGTAATTATTGATGATATTTTAGGTATATTTTGGGCTTAACAAATCTCCACACTTAATCTTTTGCTAGTCCCGAGCAAAATTTCACTGAATTTATTCTTTAACTAACCTCGTTATGAAAATAAAACATATATCTCTGTATTACCTTTTGAATTAGTTAAGCCGAAAAGACTAGCTTCGCATGGCAAATTTATACGCAAAACATCAAACTAACTTAGTATAATATACGATATATCATTTGTCTTGTATTTCCAATTTTGAATTAAAGTATTCGGGACGATATAAGCACGCATGTTATTGAGTCTTTCGTCTCAAGGCATTTCAAAGCACAAAATTTCCTTTCCCAAACCTAAACTAATATATGAGATATATTATATATTATAAATAAGTACTTAGGATTAATTTATTTGTTTAGTTACGCCCGAGATAAGGGTGGTCTTGATCGTAACTTTATACGTATTTTATTGCTTTGTGTTTGCTTAAGAGGTACCGACCATGCCATGGGTGGACGCAATCGTTACTTTAAACTTATACACGCTTATAATTTTTGCTTTAAACGTTCCTTCCATACCTCGATTGTGATAAGGGTGGTCGCAACCGTGGCCAAAAGTAAACGGTACTTAATTATTCTTCCATTTCATACCTCGATTGTGATAAGGATGGTCTCAATCGTGGCCAAAAGTTAAGAATTCAACTAATTGATTAATTAATATGAATTTATAAAATTGTAATTTGGGAAAAAGAAAGATAGCACATTCATCCTATATTGACTTAAAATTCAACATGTATTATGGCTAAAGTTTCCTTAAAAACTTCAATTGGTGTTAATGTAAGACGAAATCAAACCGAGCTAAAATTGTTAGTTCAATTTAATGCCTATAAACCTAATTGAAAATTTAAAATAAGATTTATTGTATCATGAAGTGCATGATATAAGATAGAGATTAAAAATAAAGAATTTATTTACTTAAAATACATTTACTCGAGACAATTTTACTTAAAATCGTATCGGAGATTTGTTGAAAATTTGAAAAATAATATTGCCCGTATAGAAATATTATTTCTAACGATAATGATAACCTAAAAATAATCATATTAACTTATGATTAATTTATAAACATATGAAAATGATAAGTTAATAAAAATAGTGTTAAATACATTGTGTTGCAATATATGTTGCATTTGCATAAAACAAGTGTTGCATTTATAAATATTGCTTAAAAATTTATTCGTTGCATTTATTCGTAATAAAAATAAAATGATATATGCAATATCTCCTCCCACACTTAAATTGGACCATGTCCTCATTGGTGCAAAAATTGATAAAATACAAAAAATTGTACGAAATAAAGCAAAATTGTACGAAATATAGAAATATGAAATGGATTTTATCCAACAGAAATAGAAATTTAAATTGTAATAAACGTAAAAAAACATAACATAAAAGATAAATGAGTGGAGAAAAGATAAGATAAAACCTATTCTTGTGAAGGGGAGCCCGGTGGAGACGGTGTGGTCACTACGCCTTGACGACTGAAAAATGAAAACAACTGACATCGGGTTGACATATGCTTGCTCCGTAAATTATGTATATAGGCATCCACCGTGTTTAATTGTGAACTCAGCTCTTGATTGTTCTCCATAATATCATCAAACCGTAAATTCATTTGCCGATTCTGTGCATGCATGTGGTTCAAAATTTGTTGCAAATTAACGTGATCATTGACATTGTGCTCATTACTAACATGCCCTTGGGCCTGTGCTTAGGCATCAACATGCTCATTGTTCTCACCTTCTTCTTCATCATCAATAATGCATATCGTCATCCTCACAAAAATGTGTCTTCGCATTACTATCCTCTTTAATACTATTACCATGTGAACTTGAAGTACCAACATCGAATTCCATAATACTCGTAGCATCCAAAACAATACCCATAATCAAAGGACTGATAGAACTTGCTTATTGGTTGAAACGGAAGCATGGACTTAATTGTCAAAAAGTAATCCACGGCTATTTACCACGAAAACCAACGATCTTTAAGGAGCGTGCTAGTAGCATGCTTGGGATTAAATTCATCCAAACTAGTCAAAGTATGTCCAAACTGGATTGGATGGAAAATGGATGGCTTAACAATAAATTATTTTTGTATGATATCCAAACCAAATACTCATCTCGTCATCCCCAACTTCATAAAATCAACCGAAATCCTAAATGTAATCCGCTCATTCTTTTTAGAGTAGGAAAGAGTAACCAATACAATAATGTCTGTTGCGCTATGTGTTATGTTCATAAAAGTGCTTGTACCATGTGCCCAACCCCATCTGAAATAATGCTGAATGGATCCATATTCAACATGCAAACAATTATTAGATGTAGAGGAAACCTGGTTAGTAACCTGCTGATGTTTAGGCATTGTGTGTAAAAAGGGTTAGGTTAGGGATGTGGTGTTTGGGAAAGATGTATTTTGGAGAAGTAAAAATTGGTAAAAAGTAAAGGTGATATGGTGTGGAATTGAGTTGTGAAAAAGAAAATGTGTTTGAAATAGAGTTTATGGAATGTGTGTATAAGGGATAGGCTAATAGAGGTATGAATTTAGGGGTTAAGAATAGAAAAAGGTAAAAATTTATTCAAATTCGAGCCAAACCCCGCCTACAGGTCGCGTGTCGTGACCGAGAATCGTCTAGCCGCGGTCGCGACACGTGAAATTCAGAGAATTTTTCACTCTGATTTCGGCCTGTTTTCGCTGGACTTACCGAGAATAATAAATTCTCGGTAGAGAATTGGTCATAGACGTCTATTTAGGTGCATTTTGACTAGGTTTGTGTGATTGAATTGATTAATTGTCTCCTGAACTTAATATAAACTATACCTGCACTTAAGAACTTAAATGAAAAACATTAAATGCAAGGAAAACCAAGGGTTTATCCTTATTAAATTTTTAGTAATGAGACATTAAATTCCTAATTAGAGTTCTTCTAAAAAAAATAATGAACGTAAGTTTATGTAGGTATTTATTCATGCTTAAAACTTAAACACGAGCTTTATTCAAATTAAATAAGCATTCAGATAATGAAACATTTAAGGGTTAAGTTGCGAAAATACCCCTAACGTTTTGGGTCAGGAGCAATTTTATCCCTAACGTCTAAAATGGTGCAATTTTACCCCTAACGTTGGAAGCCAAGATCAATTTTACCCCTAACATTGGTAAATTGGATCAATTTGAGACACTATTATAAAACACATATATTTTTGTTCTTTATTCTACACCAATTGCATAACAATTCGTTCTAAAAAATGATTTTATGTTTTTTATAATTTAATAATAGAATTGGAGATTAATATTTATAAATTCGGTCAATTTTTTGATTTTTTTTTATCTAATTCATATAAAAAGGCAGTATATTTTTTATTTTTTTCACATCCCAACATATGTTTGCGATTTGTTACTGATAAAATGACGCACGTGTGAAGTGTAGATGACAAGATTCATGGCCGAGAAGACATTTTGATGAATTATTTCTCAAATTGACCCAATTTATCAACGTTAGGGGTAAAATTGCTCCTGATCCAAAACGTTAGGGGTAAAATTGCACCATTTTAGACGTTAGGGGTAAAATTGCTCTTGACCCAAAACGTTAGGGGTATTTTTGCACCATAACCCAACATTTAACCTTAATCATTAACCTTATTCGAATTGATACAGATTCATATGAAAAATTGTATGTTTTATTTTGATAAGTACATACGGATATATGTTAAATAATTATCATGATTAACATAAATGAATCAACAAATAAAAAGTAAACTTGATGATTTAATTTAAAATGAAAATTCACTATTATGAATCAACAAATAAATTGTAACAGACATAAACCAGAATAGAAGATTAAAGTATGAAATGAAATGAATTCTTATTGCAGGAACTCATATGTACATAAATCAAACAAGAACATATATACAAGAAAGAAGAGAAAAATAAAAAAATAAAAAACGATCCTATATACAAAAACAAACAAATGAACAATTAAACAAATCAAATTTATTAATCACTTATGCATATTAATTCTGAAGCATTGAAACTGATACAGAGTAAAATTATTGGCAGATTCATGTTATTATTATAGACAAAATCATGGTGAAGTTTATATTGTTCCATATCAACATATATATAGATCCAGTCAAATAATTTGCATAGTTAACATATACTAATAAAAATAACCAAAGAATCAAAAGTGGATATGTTTATCAAAATTGAAAAACATATGTGCAGAACAAGACTCAGATTTATCATATAAAATGAATGTTCATGAACTTGTTCAATAGTTATGAATGATTATACCGTATTAGTATGTAAAATATATGAAAAGTCAGATGTTCAGAAACATTTCTGAAATGAATACAGATTTATGAAAAATAATTACAGATTCTTGTTAAAAGTTATACTGTTGTATTCAAACTTAGATTCGGATGTATTCGTATAACTTGTATGGTTAACGTATATTTAAGCAAAAAGAATCAAAGAATCAAACTTGATAGTGTTATTAAAATTAGAACACATATATACAAGAACACAAAGAACATACATATAGAAAAATGAAAACAATCCTATGTACAAACTATACACTCAATGCAAAATCAAACAGAACAAAACAAATTAAACTAATTTCTCATTCTGTTGAATTGGGATACACATAGCCCGTATAACGATCAATCATCGCTTGCACGAAGATCTGTCTTTCTTCCGCAGAAAGAAATCGTGGGCCAACTCGGAAAATTCTTTGGACAAATCCCTCAGGAATTCATAGTCAAGGATAAGGAATGGTTATTTATCAGTCCATGGAACCGAAATAGTGTGTTTGGTTCCTAAAATAATTTCACATATTGTATTCTCGTATCCAATTTGTCTGTCCATGGAACATGAAGCGGCAACTAATCCCTCCATTAAGATTTTTGAGGAATGAATGGTGTTACCTTAAAATATGTCTCCTAACATATATATTCCTTCATCATGATTAGAAATAGGAAATGGTTCTCCAAACTCAGAAACTATACATTCCTTCATCATGTTTGTTGAATAAAGAAAAATGTGTCTGTAACTGTTTGGAAAAGGTTTGAAATAATTGAGAAGAAATCAGAATGGTCTGATAGAGATGCAAAGTATGGAAATCTGATCTTCTCTAATTATTTATAATGATGTTAGGATGAATTAATATGTCTGTTGGTGGTTTTGAAAGGAAGAAAAAGTTTCTGTAATTTTGTTTTTTTTAAATGTGTGATAACTGAGAAGAAATCAGATTTTGTCTGATGAAGATGAATAGAAAATGTAAGTAACAAAAATCTGATCTTTTCCAATTATTTATAATCAATCCAGGACAAATGAAGGTGTCTGTTGGGATTAAAAATGTGTAAATTCACACCATTTGAACATGAAGAAACTTAATTTTTCAAAACTTTCAACACTGGTGCATGAACTGAAGAAGAAAGAAGAGATACAGGTCTGATATAACCCGTGTCGCGACCGTGAATGGCGATTCGCGGTCGTGGCAAAGTTTTTTTATTTTTTATTTTTTTTAACTCGCTGAAGTTACCGAGAATTTTAAATTCTCGGCAGAGAATTTCGATTCTCGGTAAGTTCATAAAAATTTGTTTTTCTTCCTTTCCCTTGAAATTTTGAAAATCCTGAATTCTCTACTGAGAATTCACATTCTCAGTAAGTTCAGAAATTTTCAACTGAGAATTCATATTCTCAGTAAGTTCAGAAATAAAAAAAAAAATTTGCAAAACATTTAGAAACATGACTTTAAAGAATTTTTATTGGATAAAACTTGTTTATACACAAATCAAACTTATGAAATAAAAATAAAACAAAAATAAATTAAACTAAAAACAAATAAACATAAAAATTATGAACAAGAGATAAGAAGTACGAAAATCTAAATGTAAAAACTAAGCGAATTAATTTTCAAGGAACTTGTTCACAAATTCAATTGCTTGAATTTGAGCTCATTCTTATTCAAAATATTTTTATCAACTAAATATGGACTTGTCCATTTTAACTTACCTGAAAATAATTTCAAGCGGGAATTAAAAAGTAAGACTATACCCCCAACTTAAAATTAGTATTGTATATTTTTTTTCTTTTTCTTTTTTTAACATTTTTTTAAGCGCTTTCTTTTTTAGTGTTTTCTCAATTTAAGAATCTAATGATTTCGGTTAAATGCCCGAACTTCTAGTTCTGGCCACGAATAAAAACCACGCACATGAATAGAAACTTTCAAAATTATATTAAAAGTATACAACTCCTTCCTGGTGGATAAGGTAATTTCAACCTACTTTTGCTATATATTTCTTTGATTAGCTATTTCTTAGAGAGATAAATGTAGGTGTTTGTAAGGAAATGATAAAAAGGGAAATTATTTGGGTTTAGTGTAGGAATTAATATCTTCTTAACAAAGAGATATGATGTTTTGGTGAAGGACTAAGTGTATAGAAAAGAGGTAAATGTGTTTGGGAAGAGGTAAATTTTCTGGAAAAATCACCTGTCACGTCTGACATCTTGTTTCATAAAATTTCTTTTCCTTCTGATGTATCTGCTAGCCAAATTTCTTTTCTGTAGACCCCTTTCTGTGAATTGTACTGATAATCAAATCTCCAGGTTATCTTTGAAAAAACTTGAATTTTTTATCTGCAAACATCTAATTGCAAACGTTAAATAACAACGAGGATTTAGTCCTAGTGACCATCCTCAAAATAAACAACGAGGAATGAAGAGTTATTTGCTGAGAAGACTGTCTTTATTCCTGACCTCCAGTTTTACTTCTCGAAAAAACTCTCTGTTATTACAAAGAGTTTTGAAGGAGAGCCCCTGGTTCACCCCTCCCCGGTTAAAGAGGTCCAGTTAGTTGGTTGGAGGAAGCCCAGGGAAGGGGTTGTCAAGTTGAATACGGATGGCTCCTGCCTTAGTAATGGCAGAATTGCTGCTGGTGGAGTTCTTCGGGATGCTAGTGGCGCCTGGCTGGCTGGGTTTACCCATAACTTAGGTACGGGCTCCTCCTTTACTGCAGAGCTCTGGGGGATCTTGTCTGGCATTAAACTCGCCATTCGCATGGGTGTTAAAAGACTTTCGGTGGAGTCTGACAATTTGGAGGCTATCAACAGGATTTCGGATAGACAGGCTGTTTGTCTTAAGAGTCAGAATCTCATTAAAGCCATCTTGAGGCTTCGTCCTGCCTTCGATTCTCTTACCTTCTCCCATATTTATAGGGAGCAAAACCGCGTGGCGGATCGCTTGGCAGCTGCTGGGCATGGGGGGATGTTAGGTGTTTCTACCCTTTCCGTTCCTCCTTCTTTTCTGTTACCTTCTCTTCTTGAGGATAGGATTGGGGTCAGTCTTCCTAGACTGATCCCGGGTTAGGTTTTTGTTTGTTTGTTTTTTTTCTTCCCTTCTTACCAAAAAAATAAACAAAGGTTCGAAATAAAACACGAAAAAAAATAAATTTTTGTTAAAGATTTGGCGTTCCCCGGCAACGGCGCCAAAAACTTGTTGAGCGATTTCCGCAAGTGCACGGTACACGCTTGTAGTAATAAAAGATATCGATCCCACAGGGAACGTTTTTCGAACAAAACTTATTTACAATCGGTTAAATTTACTTTTAAGGTTTATAATATGGAAAATCGTTTAATCGGTTTTGGTTTTGAAATTGCTAGAATGAGAATTAGGTTAGAGTATGAAAACGTTAGAAAGTACTCTGATTTAAGAATGAATTTGCAAGATAGGAACGTTTAGTACCTTTTAGAAAAGTAAACAAATGTATTTATTTGCATTAAGCAAAGAAAACAACTTTAAACTTTGTACGAATTATAAAGATGAAATAAATGACGGAACCTCTAATTAATTGGCTTTGAACATGACAAAACCCTTCCGGGATAGTTGCCCTTAATCAAATTAAAACTCTTTCGAGATAATAATTTGCCTAAGTGTTCAACAAAGTTTTCTTGTAAAGATTTTGGATTAAATACGTTTTAATGAAAACACCAGCAGTCACTTTAGTGGATTGGTTACCATAAGTGCTGCATAAAAATCTATCGAATAGAACGGACTTTATTAGATGAAATATAAATTGATACAAGTTTACAGAGAACATGGAGCATGGAAACATTCGACGACTTGCAAGTGAACGGGTTGTCAATCCTTTCCTTGGGTTTCGTTAGAGTTTGTCAGGCTCAGGGGCGGATCCTCTACTCAATCTTCTCGCTGAATCTTCGTAATAGAGACTGGGTCGGTCTACTACCAAAATGAAAACTAAAATGGAACAATGTCTAAACGCTACTAAACTTGTTATTATTGAATAAAAAATGAGTGTACATCATATTGTTTTGAACAGAAATGAAATCTAATCTCTGACTCATTTCTGAGTCAGAGTTTCTGCATAAACTCTGCACTAATCTTAAAATCTAACTCTCTCTATATCATTCAACTCTCAAATCAACTCTTTATTTATAGATGTTGAAGAGTCGTGATTGAAGTGTCGTGTCCGTTGTGAAGAGACGTATCCGTTGTGAAGAGACGTTTCTATCCACCCGAACGAACGCGTTTCTTGGATTTTAAACATGTGTTCATTGTACTTGGCAGAATTTCTGCTCTTACCGAGAATGGAAATTCTCTGCCGAGAATGGAGAATTGATTTTTCAGCCTTCGGACGAAAGGGCGTGTCGCGACCGAGAATTTGAGATTCCCTGTCGCGGCCCCAAATTCTCTACCGAGAATTTTGGATTCTCTGCTGAGAATTTGCATTTTTCTCTGTTTCTGACTTCGTCTTTGTCCTCGTTTTGGTGTAATTGATCTTTGTTGTTTTTGACTCCTTTTGTAGAGTTTTTCTTCTGTTTTTGAGCTCTTTTCGTTCCTATTTGGATTTTACCAAATATTTAGGTACCTTGCATGAAAGAAACATATTCGAACGTAAAAGTATTCTAAATAGATGTAAACAGCACGAATTCATAGCAATATTGAAGTAATTATTGATGATATTTTAGGTATATTTTGGGCTTAACACTCAGCTATCTGCATGCCACCGAGTCTGGTAGACAACTCATCAACTTGGTGCAGTCATTAATCAAGGATCTTCATCAAACTGCTGAACCTACTGCTGGGTCTACTAACAATGCATCAACTCAGTTGTCCCAAGTCACTCAGCTCTTAAATGAGGTTAAAGGACTGAAGGATCTGCTAAGTGATATGATCTCAATTCAATCACATCAGCCCAAGCAGGACTCAATAACGAAGCTAGTTGAGCTCCAACTGACAACGGTTCAACATCTTAACACTCTTCAAGGCCAATTCCAGACCTTGTCAGCTGCGAACACTCACTATGCATCTTCTGATGAAGTTAAGATGCTCTTTGCCTAGCTTCACACTGAGCAAACCAAGACCAACCATCAGCTGGCTTCCTACTCTCAATGCTCGGTGGATCAAATTAGCGAAGCAGTTCGTCTGCTGAACTTAAATAAACAAGACATGGACACTGACCAGATGAAGCAGAATGAAATTATGGTCACTACCCAAAAGACCTTCACACATGTGCGTCATAACAATATCCAGCGTCAATACTATGACTCAGCCCTGCTGAAGACATTTCATCAAGTGTTTGCTGCGCTGTCAGATACAATTACTTGGGTAGGTAAGTCTCAAGCCTACATCCTGAGCCTACTCAGCGCCGCTGAACTGGGTATACCTAAAGAGGTCTTGGATGAAGGCGTTATTGTTTTCGACAGCATCAATGAAAGTGCCGATAAACTTAAGGAGCTATCCGGCGTACTGACCACCGCAGTCTTAACCGACTCCTTTAGAATTCCTCCTCCACCCGATGCTGACAAAACGGGGGAGAAAGAACAAGCTAGAACCCAGCAGGAGGCTCCTAGAAGTAGTCAGTCCAAGCAAAAGAAAAAGAAATAGAAATAGGCTAGCACAGTCTTATCTTTATATCCATGTTTCTACGTTTTTTTTATGTATACGCTGACTACTTTAATTCAATTCAATACTTGCATCTTTTATCCAAACCTGAGTATTTTATATATGATATTGAGTATTTAATTATTATGTATCTTCAATTACATCAACTGTGTTTACTGTCTATAATACTTGTTGATTGTATCCTATGCTGATTAAATGTTTGACATTGTCTTATATGTTTATAAAATACTGTCTCATAAGACCCATTGAACAAAATGATTACTCAGTGCTCTCTGAATGTTAAACCTTCCGCTTAATACTGAGTAAAATAGAATATGTTCCATGAGCTGACCTATATCTGAAAACTGACCTTAGACTTACTCGAGTAAACCTTAAAATGTTTAGAGTAAAACTAAGTCAGTAGCTCAACCCTGACGGGGGAGTTTGCTAAGTAGTAATAGGTCAACTATCATGGGGGAGCTCAACACTGAGTTCCTCGCTGAATAGTTTTGCCAACATCAAAATGGGGGAGTTTGTTGAAACACCTTTCCACATGATTTTGATTTGACAAAATTATTTAAGTAAAATTAAATATATTCTAAACACACTAAGTTTAAATGCTTTGATTTATTACACTAATGTGTTTGTTCAATGTTGAGTTAAATTGTTTATAAGACATAAAGACTAAATGGCTTAAAGCCCAATACAGAAGTCAAAGCCCAAGTCAAACAGATCAAGACCAGTCGGCCCGCGTGTGCAAAACGCTGTCGTTATGAACAAAACGCAGCTCAACGAGAGAAGGATCTAGAAGACCTTCGTTGAACAACTTCGGAATGAAGCTGCTGAGTTGAATCGACAAAGAGTACAAGACAGCAGCTGAGAAAGACCAACTTCCAGACAAAGTGTTTCCACTTTGGGTAAAGTTCAGAAGACACAGGACGCTGTCTAGTTGACCTTGCCATAAATGGAGAGACATTCTGCCGAACTGACTAAAAGCTGACCGAGGATAGAAGATACTCAAATCTGATTGGCCGAGAGCTCTGAGCAAGACTGAGTGACAACGACAGGAAGCCGTTTCCCTCCAACGGTTATTTCGAAATTCGAAATGACTGATGCCTCAGACGTCTCTATAAATAGAGCCCTTCAGTTGCTTCATTGAAACACAGAACTTGATCAAGCCATTACGCTGACCAAAATTCTACTCAAAGTTCTGTGAGGAAAAGCAAAGCAAATACTTACACCAAATTACATATCTTTCATGTAAAAGTCTAGAGTGATTATTCAATCATCTAAGGTGTCTTAGCAATTGTTGTTTAGGACAAATCTTTATCATTTCTAGAGATTAGAAAGGAGAGGCTAAGTACTCGATTATAGTACTCATCGAGAGATTAGGAGTGAGTAGAGGTATAGAGGAAGGTACTCTTGTTATACTCAGCTTCTAAGTTGTAAAAGGTTTGATGCTCTACCGTTAAAGAGCTCAGTAGAGAATTCGAAAGCTCGGAACGTGTTCCGGGGACAGGACGTAGGCTTAGAGGCCGAACCTGGATAAATCTGCTGAGTAACATCTTTCTAACCTTAAACTCCTTAATATATATATTGCTTGCTTAAACAAAACTGACCAAGTAAAGAGGTCACGCTGAGTTGTGTTGTACTGAGTATCGGAGTTCAGGAATAGACTCAAATGCTATCTCCTGACTCAAAGAAAGAAGTTGACTTAGTCACTAGTTGACTAAGCTAGTGTCTTAATTTACTCAGCGTGCTGTGTAATCCTTTTTCAAAGAAAAAGAAGTCAGCCTTAACGTATTAAAATTTTAAATAGTTCCCATCCCCCCCCTTGGAACTAACTTGTTACGTTATAAGGGACCAACACGTATGTCATGGCGTATCATGCGCTTTTTCACCATGTTATATACGTTAGACAAGAGGCATACCATTTGGGTTGTACACGTCCTTGCCTCGTCCCGCCTTCCATATCGTGAAGTGTCCCATGCGTCCCCATCACGTCAGCTATACACTAGTCAGGACGTGTACTCGATGCGCCCCCATGCATCACATACATTCGGGTATTGTCAAGGTCGTACATCGCGATAGGTCGCAGATGCATCTTCCATATCGGATACACTAGTCTAGAGCCATACCCCGTATATCATGACCTGAGTTCTCGCCTTGCTATGTGCCTAACAGAAGACATACCCCGTATATCACAATGTATCTCGCGCATCTTTACCATGTCTCGCATGCCCGTCAAAAGGTCTACCCCGCATGTTATGATGTGTCTCATATATTAGTCTGCAGGAGCACCTTTAGACCCTGAGGTATTCCCTATGTCTTCGTCATGTTATACTTTGTGTGGAATACACCGCACACATCTTTATCGTCCTGTTTATACAATTAGGGGGTATATCATGTGCATTGTGACATACCATGTACGTCTTTGCCACAATGTTTAAGTCATCCGGAGACATGTCCCATGTGTCACGACGTACTCCACCTCCCTCTATCATGGTTAGGAATATTGTTCGTTAGATATGCATCCTTGTCGGATCCAAACTGCTTGGTGGCCATACCTCATTTGTCATAACATTCACATCGTGGGGCAGCTTCCGTTCACTTTCCGTATGGTCGACTCGAGACACACTATGTGTGTCGCCACGTCGCTGACAACATATTGATAGTTCAAAAAAAAGAAACATTGTCACGACATTGGTTCCCCCGAGATCGAATTAACCATTCGTCACATGTCTCATACATGTCCTACTTATACCCCAAGACATACCATGTATGTCGCTACGCTTTAGCCAACACATCTTAAGATTATGATCGGTACCTTGAACTCAAATAGAACCATAATCTCACGGGTCGTTGTCACCTCCTTTTCATATCTCAAGACATACCCACGTATGTCACCACGCTATACATAATGCCCATGTGATTCCAAATTACGTCGTTATATTATCTGTGTCTCTCATCTCGTAAGTTTTCATCATGACCTTCGTACGCTAAGACATACCACATATGTCGGCGAGCCGTGCACCTATACTCCAAAGTTACGTTGTTGTACGATCGGTACCTTAGGGTCAAGTCAACTATTTCACACGAATCTCGCTTACCTGTCTTCACTCGCATCTGGGGGATGTAGTCCATACATAGCACCTCCGTATTTCAGAGTTGTGGGCAGTACCCTGGGCTCCGAAATGAACCCTTAACTTTAGTGTTGTCCAAACCTCCCATTTGTACCTTTAGGTGTGCCACGTGGGTCGTTATGGTGCCCCCTCGTATTTACATCGTCCCACTGTCCGGACCCCAGGTTCACATTGACCCTCTGACGCACGTTTCATACGAAGTCATCGCATCATATCCGCACTTTAACTGGCGCCTTAAATGTCGCCTCGTCACATCTAATAAATCCATGCGTCATTGTACTAACCTCTCAGCTAGTAGGTCATCGTCACACCCCATTGGTACCCTCGGTCGTACCTTGTATATCGACACATCATTGTACTAAGGTAAGCCGCACATCCTTGACCTTCTTGAGAAACCCTGTCGCATCTTCAAAAATGGCCAAATCGATATGAGATACACCAGGTATGTCACCGTATATCGTAACACGTTAGTATTCCAAACAGGTGATGCTGGTGTTTCGAGCACGTATCAGCTTTCGGTGTATGCCCCGTATGTCACCGCTTGCGCTTTAGTCATACATTGAGTCTCGCCAAAACATGCCTCGCATGTGACCTTGTCGTATGCAATATTTGTAGTCCGCGAATATGTCACTCATATCTAGGGCGCGCCTCAAATTGTTGGGTTTTAGTGTCCTATAGACAATTGTTCTAGGATAAACTCAATATAAATGAAGTGTTCTTTATATCATTTGTTTTAATGAGATATGGTTTCATAACTGTATAAAGGCAATCCCTTTTAAAGAACTAAATAAAGTCTAATAAAAGGAAATCCATAAGTTTGTTTAAAGTGATTATAAAGTGTTCATACAAGCATGAAGTGAGACGAAACTTTATAATAAACTAATAAACTTAAAACCACCCCAAGTCAAGTAATATGTTTAGGATTGACATATCACTGTTGAGACTTGCATGTAACAATGTCTTCTGTACCGACAGAAAGCTGATCTCACAAGCTTCATATATACAGATATCTGGACAGTTACGTGGATCCAATGAAAAGGAGTTCATTAGGATTGGGGTCCCGAATTGAGATAACAGGATGGGTAGATTCATCCTTGTCACCTGTTCATCTCATTGGTATTAATAGGTATAAGTAATCCTCAGACTCAAAGGAATGTTAATTGGTCATTCTGGATTACGGAATGTGATACTTTGATCCTGTTGTAACACGATCCTTAACAGAGATGACTCTGGGGTGTGAACGGCAGACGTTGGGTATCACAGGAAGTAATCGCAAGATAATTATACATTGGATTCAGCATTTATCACTCCCGATAAATGGGAGATACATCCATGGATCGCTTGTGGAAGACTCGACACTAAATCCTTGCAAGGTGATAGCTTAAGACTTGAAATACAGATTTCACTTAACCTATCTAATTGGAGTTGACTCGGCCTGTACAAGTAAAACGAACGTCTCACTATATGTGACTTGACATTATCCATAGTCATAAGATTTAGTTCAAGGATGTAGCTGATAAAGGATTGAATTATACCGTAACTAATACAGAAAGGTCAACGACAGAATCAACCTGTCTTCTTATAGCTCTGGGGGAGTGTTTGGGATTTGCTAATCACATTTCGCGTACTCATTCCGTTATGTAAAGATTAAATATAATTCTGTGAAAATTAATTTAATAGTTACATACGGCTAGAAGCAATAAGAACCTAATGGGTCACACATAAGACTTGGAGCCCAAAGAGAAACAGATGTTAATTAATTGATGGAAGCCCAACTGAGCCCAATAGGGCCCAGTAACTAAAGGGGGGGGGGGGCGAAATTTATGTATTAAATACATAAATAATTAATTTGATTTTATTAATTCTAATTAGATTAGGATTATGAATTAAATTAATAAAAGGATAATTAAACAGGAGTTTTAATGAGATTAAAATTACTCCTATTATTATCCAATAAGGTTATTATTATTATCTTTATATTTAGATATATTAATAGATAATAATTAAGAATTCTATTCCGAATTAAATTCTTATTCAGTAACCTAATTCTATCTAACTAGGGTTTAGATACAAGAGATTATAAATACCCCTAGTGTGATTTTCTAAAGATAAATAAGTTTTAATTAATTGTTAATTAAAATAGATTATGCATATGTTCCTAATAATTTTGGTTGATAATCATTATAACAAAATCTATTAGTTTTATAGTTAGATTGATAAAATCAGTTTTATTTATTCTAAAAGATAAAACGGAAAATCTATAATAGTTTTTCCTATTTTCTGAAAATCGTTTTAAAACTGATATATATATATATATATATATATATATATATATATATATATATATATATATATATATATTTATAATTATATTTAAAATATTAAAAAAAAAATTGACAGCAGCTCGGGTCGCGCCTCACGGCGCAACCCGACTGCTGTCGCGCGGTTACTGCCCCGAGGCAGCAACCGCGCTTGTGGCAGCGGCGGGTCAGACGCGTTCGGCAGAAGCCCAGCCTCGGGCCCGGCCTGAGACCCACTTAATTTTAAATCGTTTAAAATTAGTTTTAAATATACTTAAATATATATGTTTCAGAAATTCATAGTTTTCTGTTTTGATTATCGAATGAAAATTTATTGAAAAGATTCTTTTACCTATTTGTAAATCAAAAGTATTAAATGAATTAAAATCAAAATAATTGGGACATGCATAATTAAAGTTTTGTATAGTTGTATTAATCTAAAGGTTAATATAGAAGATACGAAACTGTTAGAAGTAAAATTGGATGAAAGTTAATTTGATAAGTTAATGTGATTAACCTAAATATTACATAAAATACTTATGTAATCAACCAATTAAATTTATTTAATTGAGTCTATGCATGTTTGGAGTTATGGACATATTTGGACCCTCTTTTAGTCTTTTGGTATTTTTGAAATAGGGCCTGCGAGTCCTGCCTTTCTACTATATATTGTAATTTCTCATCTCTTCTGATTCCCTTCAATTTAATTGAAGTTTTCTTTAGTAGAATAGAAATTAATATGTAATTTCAAGGCGCCATGGAGAAGACGGAGGACCTAAAGAGAAATATGTAATAGTTAGTATTTCCCTAGGTTTGGCCTTTTATTCTGTCTCTGGCTCGACGGAATAATTTAGATAATATGTCCATAACGCCAATGTATGTGTCTGATGTATGCTAAAGCAAATCAAGACTAAGTTAGATTATGAGACTTAAAATAAAAAATCCTTCACTAATTAAAAGTTAAGTAAATAAGCAAGTTATTAAAATCGGTTGCCCCTCCCTAATATTATAATTCAGCCGGCAGTACTGGGGGCCTTTGGGTTGTTGAGCAAACTCAAGCTCGGGGTCTTACGGTAATACCTGGATTATCGGAAATCATTTTTCATGAATATGGGGTAATACTTAAATTAGATTATGATAATTGGATGAGCAAACTCATGTTGTCATAAACTAATGGGCAATATGGTTGGGATTAATATGAATAACATATTAGTTACTAATGTGGTTAGTAACCCAATAACCTAGGAATCACATTAAAGATGTGATTGATTACATGAATCTACCTAACAAATGAGACTAGCTTGTTGAGCAAACTCAAGGCGAAATCTCAGGAGTTAGGATCCTAGCTCACTAAAGGATTTGTGAAATTCTTCGAATTAATAGAGAGCTATTAATTTGGCAAAATAGTGGGAGCAATCTAAGATGAATTAAAATGCCTATAATTTTAGATTGTTATACTTTAAAGCAAATGAATAACATACGTTTACTCTTTCTCACTCTCAGGTTTAATTAAACACTCTTAAAATCATGACTAAAACCAATCTGCAAAACATTCTTACCGATAACAAATTGAACGGTTCAAACTTCACCGACTGGTTTCGTAACCTCAAAATCGTTTTGAAGTTCGATAAGATAGGGTATGTACTTGATACATCGATACCCCCTATCCCTGAGGATGATGCTCCCATCAAAGAAATTGATGCTTACCAGAAGCACAAAGCTGATGACGATCATGCGGGATGCATCATACTTGCATCGATGACACCGGAATTGCAAAGGCAACATGAGGAAATGGATGCCTATTCCATCATCATGCACCTAAAGGAACTGTTTGGGAAACAGACCAGGTGCGAACGCTATGAGATATCCAAGTTGCTATATCGTTGCAGGATGCAAGAGGGCACATCTGTGATGACACATTGTGTCAAGATGATTGGCTACATTACCAAACTTTCTAGTATTAGATTCACGATGGATAACGAACTAAGCATAGACTTAATTCTTCAATCCCTCCCAGAGAGTTATTCACAGTTCATCATGAACTATCAGATGAATGACTTGCAAACCTCTCTTGAAGAGCTTGCAAATATGCTCAAGTCAGTTGAGCCCAATATGAAGAAAGACAAGGCTATTCCAGATCTTGTCATAGAGGGATCAAAGAAGAGGAAAGGGAATTTTCCCAATCCTAAATATCCCAAGAAAGGTAAGGGAGCCATGCCCACTAGAGCTAAGGGAAAGGAAGTGAAGAAGCCCAAAGAAGAGTGCCACTTCTATGGTAAAGACGGGCATTGGAGAAGGAACTGCAAGGAGTACCTAGCCTCCCTCAAGAAGGGAAAAGGCGGTGCTTCGACATCTGGTATGTTTTATATTGAAATAAATACAATTTCACAGTCTGAATCTTGGGTACTTGATACCGGATGCGGATCTCATATTTGTACAAATATGCATGAACTAAATCGGACTAAGGAATTGAAGAAAGGAAGCATAAACTTGCGAGTAGGAAATGGAGCAAGAGTTGCCGCCCTCGCAATTGGAGATTATGCTTTGAATTTGCCCTCTGGGCTTGTAATAGAATTAAGGAACTGTTTGTATGTTCCACAAATGTCTCGTAACATTATTTCTATTAGCCGTCTTGTTGACGACGGTTTTCATATTTCAATAAAAGACAAACATTGCGATTTTTATAGAGATTCGATTTTCTATTTTTCAGGAATATCACAAAATGGGATTTATGTGCTAGATGACAAAATTTCTGTTTTCGCAATTGATACCAAAAGACATAAGCTAGATAATTCAACTTACTTGTGGCATTGTCGTTTAGGCCATATAAACAAAAGACGCATGCTAAAGCTAAATCAAGATGGGCTTATAGATCCAATTGATCCTGAATAATTGGAAACATGCGAAGCATGTTTAAAAGGTAAAATGACAAAGACACCCTTTAGCAATAAAGGTGAGCGTGTATCAGACACTCTAGGACTTATTCATTCAGATGTATGCGGTCCTATGTCAGTCCAAGCAAGAGGGGGATTCAGATACTTTATAAGCTTCATAGACGACCATACCCGATATGGTTATATCTATTTGATGAAGCACAAGTCAGAAGCTTTTGAGAAATTCAAATGCTTCAAGAATGAAGTAGAAAATCAATTAGGAAAGAAAATAAAGATACTTCGATCCGGTCGAGGTGGCGAATATCTTTTAGATGATTTTCTGAATTATCTAACTGAATGTGGGATATGCTCACAATGGACACCTCCCTATACACCACAACACAATTGTGTATCCGAGAGGAGAAACCGTACCTTACTAGATATGGTACGATCCATGATGAGCATAGCTTTACTTCCAAAGACATTCTGGGGCTATGCCTTAGAAACTGCCCTCTTCAATCTAAATTGAGTACCAATTAAATCCGCTAGTTCCACACCATATGAATTGTTCGTTGGTAGGAAACCCGTGTTCTCATTCATGAGAGTATGGGGTTGTTCAGCGTTTGTCAAACGAATTGCGTCCGACAAACTAGATTCTAAATCTGACAAATGTTTCTTCATTGGATATCCCAGGGAAACCGTAGGGTATTACTTCTATCATCCAGATGATCAGAAAGTAATAGTATCCAAGCACGCAACCTTATTGGAGAAAGAGTTTCTCGAAGAAAAAGAAAAGGGAAGCATGATTGAACTTGACGAAGTTCAAGAAGAAGAAACACCGACTGAAACAACAGAGGC
Organism: Euphorbia lathyris; assembly: GCF_963576675.1. Lineage (NCBI taxonomy): Eukaryota > Viridiplantae > Streptophyta > Magnoliopsida > Malpighiales > Euphorbiaceae > Euphorbia > Euphorbia lathyris. Next base: position 41,088,997 of record NC_088917.1, on the reverse strand, counting down.
GGTTGAGGTACCTGAAGGAGTCCCATTAGATGAGACTCCAGTGCCACCTATTCGTAGATCACAAAGAGTTCGTGAACTCCCAGTTAGATATGGTTTTCTAGTGGGAGATGATGACGAGGTTCCCGTGTTAGACGATGAACCCGAAAACTACGAAGAGGCTCTTACTAGTCCAGATTCTAAAGCATGGCTCGAGGCCATGGATTCTTAGATGGATTCCATGTACACCAACCAAGTGTGGACTTTGGTTGATCCACCCGAAGGGATAAAACCCATTGGGTGCAGGTGGATCTTCAAAAAGAAGACTGACATGGATGGAAAGGTTAGCACCTACAAAGCTAGGTTAGTAGCGAAAGGATATCGTCAGAAGCAAGGAATTGATTATGATGAAACTTTCTCTCCTGTGGCTATGTCCAAATCAATCAGAATAATGCTTGCTATTGCCGCTCACTACGATTACGAGATTTTGCAAATGGATGTGAAAACAGTTTTCCTAAACGGAAACCTGCTTGAGGATGTATACATGATGCAACCTGAAGGTTTCATATCAAAGGATGCAAACAAAGTTTGCAAACTTCAGAGATCCATTTATGGACTCAAGCAAGCATCTAGAAGCTGGAACAAGCATTTTGACGAAACCATAAAACAATTTGGTTTCAAACAAAATTGCGAAGAAGCTTGCATTTACAAGAAAGCAAGTGGGAGCTCTGTAGCATTTCTGATATTATATGTGGATGATATATTATTAATGGGAAATAACATAGCTCTACTACAGTCGGTTAAAGTATGGTTATCAGGTAACTTCTCCATGAAAGACCTTGGTGAAGCAGCTTATATACTTGGTATAAAGATCTACAGAGATAGATCAAGAAGACTGTTTGGTCTTTCACAAGCTACATACATTGAAAAGGTGCTAAAACGGTTTAGCATGCTTGAATCGAAACGAGGTAACTTACCCATGGTACATGGAGTAAAGTTGAACAATCATCAATGTCCTAAAACCGAAGATGATAAGACGCGCATGGCTGTAATCCCGTATGCCAGCGCAATCGGTTCGATTATGTATGATATTCTATGCACTAGACCTGACGTAGCATTCGCGTTAAGTTTGACGAGGCATTACCAAGGTAATCCGGGAGATGAGCACTGGAATGCCGTCAAGAACATCCTTAAGTATTTGAGAAGAACTAAGGACATGTTTCTAGTGTACGGAGAAGGGGATCTGAAAATAGAAGGATTTTCAGATGCCAGTCATCTCACAGACGAGAATGATTTTAAATCCTAATCAGGATACCTGTTTATCTTGAATGGGGGCGTGGTCAGTTGGAAGAGTTCCAAGAAGGGAAGCGTAGCTTTCTCTACGACCGAGTCAGAGTATATCGCTGCTGCAGAAGCAGCAAAGGAAGCGGTTTGGATTAGAAAGTTCATTACTGAACTTGGTGTGGTGCCTGACATTGTAAATCCCATTACACTGTACTGTGATAACAATGGAGCCATTGCGCAAGCAAATGAACCACGGTCTCATAATGCATCCAAGCATTACCTGAAGCGATACCACATTATAAGAGAAATTGTGGCAAGAGGAGATGTGAGAATAGAAAGAGTACCTATAGAGGACAACGTTGCAGATCCGTTGACAAAGCCCTTAACCCAGAAAGTACATGATCGTCATCTTAGTTCTACTGGGATAAGTTGTAGAAACAATAGGCTTTAGTCCAAGTGGGAGTATGTTGGGGTTTAGTGTCCTATAGACAATTGTTCTAGGATAAACTCAATATAAATGAAGTATTCTTTATATCATTTGTTTTAATGAGATATGGTTTCATAACTGTATAAAGGCAATCCCTTTTAAAGAACTAAATAAAGTCTAATAAAAGGAAATCCATAAGTTTGTTTAAAGTGATTATAAAGTGTTCATACAAGCATGAAGTGAGACGAAACTTTATAATAAACTAATAAACTTAAAACCACCCCAAGTCAAGTAATATGTTTAGGATTGACATATCACTGTTGAGACTTGCATGTAACAATGTCTTCTGTCCCGACAGAAAGTTGATCTCACAAGCTTCATATATACAGATATCTGGACAGTTACGTGGATCCAATGAAAAGGAGTTCATTAGGATTGGGGACCCGAATTGAGATAACAGGATGGGTAGATTCATCCTTGTCACCTGTTCATCTCATTGATATTAATAGGTATAAGTAATCCTCAGACTCAAAGGAATGTTAATTGGTCATTCTGGATTACGGAATGTGATACTTTGATCCTGTTGTAACACGATCCTTAACAGAGATGACTCTGGGGTGTGAACGGCAGACGTTGGGTATCACAGGAAGTAATCGCAGGATAATTATACATTGGATTCAGCATTTATCACTCCCGATAAATGGGAGATACATCCATGGATCCCTTGTGGAAGACTCGACTCTAAATCCTTGCAATGTGATAGCTTAAGACTTGAAATACAGATTTCACTTAACCTATCTAATTGGAGTTGACTCGGCCTGTACAAGTAAAATGAACGTCTCGCTATATATGACATGCCATTATCCATAGTCATTGTTGGGGTTTAGTGTCCTATAGACAATTGTTCTAGGATACAAACTTAATGTAAATGAATTGTTCTTTATATCATTTGTTTAATAAGATATATGTTTTATAACTATATAAAGGCAATCCCTTTTAAGCACTAAATAAAGTCTAATAAAAGGAAATCCGTAAGTTTATTTAAAGTGATTATAAAGTGTTCATACAAGCATGAAGTGAGACAAAACTTTATAGTAAACTGATAAACTTAAAACCACCTCAAGTCAAGTGATATGTTTGGGATTGACATATCACTGTTGGGACTTGTATGTAACAATGTCTTTTGTCTGACAGAAAGCTGATCTCACAAGCTTCATATATACAGATATCTGGACAGTTACATAGATCCGATGAAACGTTGTTCATTAGGATTGGGGATCCGATTTGAGATAACAAGATGGGTAGATTCATCCTTGTCACCTGTTCATCTCATTGGTATTAATAGGTATAACTAATCCTCAGACTCAAAGGAATATTAATTGGTATTCTGGATTACGGAATGTGATGCTTTGACTCTGGTGTAACACGATCCTTAACAGAGATGACTCTAGGGTGTGAACAGTAGACGTTGGGTATCACAGGAAGTAATTGCGGAGTCGTTATATATTGGATTGGGCATTTATCACTCCCGATAAATGGGAGATACATCCATGGATCGCTTGTGGAAGACTCGACTCTAAATCCTTGCAAGGTGATAGCTTAAGAGTAAGAAATACAGATTTCACTTAACCTATCTTTTTGAGTTGACTCGGCCTGTACAAGTAAAACGAACGTCTCGCTATATGTGGCTTGACATCACCCATAGTCATAAGATTCAGTTCAAGGATGTAGTTGATAAAGGATCGAATTATACTGTAACTAATACGGAAAGGTTAATGACAGAATCAACCTGTCTTCTTATAGCTCTGTGGGAATGATTACGGACTTGCTAATCACATACTCTGTACATCATTCCGTTATGCAAAGATTAAATATAATTCTTTGAAAATTAATTTAATAACGTTGCATACGGCTAGAAGCAATAAGAACCTAATGGATCACACATAAAACTTGGAACCTAAAAGAGAGATAGATGTTAATTAATTGATAGAAGCCCAATTGAGCCCAATAAGGCCCATGGACATAAGGGGGTCAAAATTCATGTAGTGATATACATGAATAATTAATTTGATTTTGTTAATCCTAATTAGATTAGGAATATGAATTAAATTAATTAAGAGATAATTAAGTTAGGAGTTTTAATTATATTAATATACTCCTATTATTATCCAATAAGGTTATTATTATTATCCTTAATATATTAGATATATAGTGAGATAATAATTAGGAATTCTATTCCGAATGAAATTCCTATTCAGTAACCTAATTCTATCTAACTAGGGATTAGATACAAGAGATTATAAATACCCATTCCCTTGAGATTTTCGAAATCGAAGCAAGCCATACCCTACTTGTGATTTTCGAAATTCACCTAGTCCAAGAGAGAGAAAATTCGACACCCCTAGTTCGAGGACGAGATTTCTCTACGGCTTCGTTTGACCAATTGATTTTCATCTATTTCTTTTATCCTTGATCTTGTGTTGATTAGTTAGAGGCAATCTACTTTGGTTGCTATTCAACGGTTGATACTAAATTAATCTTTCCGTGTTTTATTTCGTGTTTGGGAACTCGAAGAAGAATAACAAACAAAAGGGAGAAATTCGTTTTACTACTCCTACATCAGGTCAGTTCACAATTTCGCGGATTTCCGGATATTGAACCGTCGGATCGTCGCGATATTTGGACAGGAGCTTCTAGACATATTCTTCCACGTTTCCACCGAAGGGATTATCGTTCGGAGGTCTGGAAGGTCTGTTTCGGATAGGGGAAGATTGGTAGACAGTTTCTATCTCTTTTGAAGTTGTGGGCACTTCCTTTGCAACGGTAGATAGAACTTCTAGAAGGTATTTCTTCTTATCCTTCTTTATATGAAATAACGGTTAACGGATCTTGTGGTTAAATGGAAATAGGTTAAAATTTTTATATTTCCGCTGCTATACCTTAGCCTAATTTCCAACAGTGGTATCAGAGCCATCGTTTAATCCGTTATTTCATATATGAAAATTTAGAAGTTTTTCAATAGGATTGAATAAATATTTATAGTTAGGAGTAATTAACAACTTGTTTTGATTAATTGATTCTAAAGATAAATGAGTTTTAATTAATTGTTAATTAAAAGAGATTATGCGTATATTCCTAATTATTTTGGTTGATAATCATTATAATGAAATCTATTAATTTTATAGTTAGATTGATAAAATCAGTTTTATTAATTCTAAAGATAAAACGAAAATCTATAGTAGTTTTTCCTATTTTCTGAAAATCGTTTTAAAACCGTTTTAGAACTGATATATATATATTTAAAATCGTTTTTATATTTAAATATATATGTTTCAGAAATTGATAGTTTTCTGTTTTGATTATCGAATGAAAATTTGTTTAAAAGTTTGTTTTACCAATTTGTAAATCAAAATGTTAAATGAATTAAAATCAAAATAATTGGGACGTGCATAATTAAAGTTTTGTATAGTTATATTAATCTAAAGATTAATATAAAAGATACGAAAACTATTAGAAGTAAAATTGGATAAAAGTTAATTGATAAGTTAATGTGATAAATATAAATATTACATAAGATAGTTATGTAATCAACCAATTAAATTTATTTAATTAAGTCTATGCATGTTTGGAGTTATGGACATATTTGGACCCTCTTTAGTCTTTTGGTATTTTTGAAATAGGGCCTGCGAGTCCTGCCTTTCTACTATCTATTGTAATTTCTCCTCTCATCTAATTCCCTTCAATTCAATTGAAGTTTTCTTTAGTAGTATAGAAATTAATATGTAATTTCAAGGCGCCATGGAGAAGACGGAGGACCTAAAGAGAAATATGTAATAGTTAGTATTTCCTTAGGTTTGCCCTTTTATTCCGTCTCTGGCTCGATGGAATAATTTAGATGATATGTCCATAACGCCAATGTATGTGAATGTATGTGTCTGATGTATGCTAAAGCAAATCAAGACTAAGTTAGATTATGAGACCTAAAATAAAATCCCTCATTAAAAGTTAAGTAAATAAACAAGTTATTAAAATCGGTTGCCCCTCCCTAATATTATAATTCAGCCTGCAGTGCTGAGGGCCTTTGGGTTGTTGAGTAAACTCAAGCTCGGGGTCCTTTCGGTAACACCTGAATTATCGAAAATCATTTTTCATGAATATGGGGTAATACTTAAATTAGATTATGATAATTGGATGAGTAAACTCATGTTGTCATAAACTAATGGGCAAGACGGTTGGGATTAATATGAATAGCATATTAGTTACTAATGTGGTTAGTAACCCAATAACCTAGGAATCACATTAAAGATGTGATTGATTACATGAATCTACCTAATGAATGAGACTAGCTTGTTGAGTAAACTCAAGGCGAAATCTCAGGAGTTAGGATCCTAGCTCACTAAAGGATTTGTGAAATTCTTCGAATTAATATGGAGGGCTATTAATTTGGCAAAATAGTGGGAGCAATCTAAAATAAACTAAAAGGCCTATAATTTTAGATTGATATACTTTAGGCAAATGAATGCCATACGTTTACTCTTTCTCACTCTCAGGTTTAATTAAACCCACTCTTATAATCATGACTAAAACCAATCTGCAAAACATTCTTACCGATAACAAATTGAATGGTTCAAACTTCACCGACTGGTTTCGTAACCTCAAAATTGTTTTGAAGTTCGATAAAATAGGGTATGTACTTGATACATCGATACCCCCTCTCCCTGCTGATGATGCTCCCATTGAGGAAATTGATGCTTACCAGAAGCATAAGGCTGATGATGATCATGCCGGATGCATCATACTTGCATCGATGACACCGGAATTACAAAGGCAACATGAGGAAATGGATGCCTATTCCATCATCATGCACCTAAAGGAATTGTTTGGGAAACAAACCAGGTGCGAACGCTACGAGATATCCAAGTTGCTATATCGTAGTAGGATGCAAGAGGGCACATCTCTCATGACACATTGTGTCAAGATGATTGGCTACATTACCAAACTTTCTAGTATTGGATTTGCGATGGATAACGAATTAAGTATAGACTTAATTCTTCAATCCCTCCCAGAAAGTTATTCACAGTTCATTATGAACTATCAGATGAATGACTTGCAAACCTCTTTTGAAGAGCTTGCAAATATGCTTAAGTCAGTTGAGCCCAATATGAAGAAAGACAAAGCCATAACGGCTCTTGTCATTGAGGGATCAAAGAAAAGGAAAGGGAGTTATCCCAATCCTAATTATCCCAAGAAAGGTAAGAAAGCCGTGCCCTACAAAGCTAAGGGAAAGGAAGTGAAGAAGCCCAAAGGAGAGTGCCACTTTTGTGGTAAGGACGGGCATTGGAAGAGGAACTGCAAGGAGTACCTAGCCTCCCTCAAGAAGGGAAATGGAGGTGCTTCAACATCTGGTATGTTTTATATTGAAATAAATACAGTTTCACTGTCTGAATCTTGGGTATTAGATACCGGATGTGGATCTCATATTTGTACAAATATGCAGGAGCTAAATCAGGCTAGGGAACTAAAGAAAGAAAGCATAAGCTTGCGAGTAGGAAATGGAGCAAGAGTTGCCGCCCTCGCAATTGGAGATTATGTTTTAAATTTGCCCTCTGGGCTTGTAATAGAATTAAGGAATTGTTTATACGTTCCTCAAATGTCTCGCAACATTATTTCTATTAGCCGTCTTGTTGACGACGGTTTTCATATTTCAATAAAAGACAAGAGTTGCAATTTTTATAAAGATTCGATCTTTTATTTTTCAGGAATTTCAGAAAATGGGATTTATGTGTTAGATAACAAAATTCATGCTTTTGCAATTGATACCAAAAGACATAAGCTAGATAATTCAACTTACTTGTGGCATTGTCGTTTAGGCCATATAAACAAGAGACGCATGCTAAAGCTACATTCAAATGGGCTTATAGATCCAATCGATCCCGAATCATTGGAAACATGCGAATCATGTTTAAAAGGTAAAATGACAAAGACACCCTTTAGCAATAAAGGTGAGCGTGTATCAGACCCTCTAGGACTCATTCATTCAGATGTGTGTGGTCCTATGTCAGTCCAAGCAAGAGGAGGATTCAGATTCTTCGTAAGCTTCATAGATGACCATACCCGATATGGTTACATCTACTTGATGAAGCACAAGTCAGAAGCTTTTGAGAAATTCAAATGCTTCAAGAATGAAGTAGAAAATCAATTAGGAAAGAAAATAAAGACGCTTCGATCTGATCGAGGTGGCGAATATCTTTCAGATGATTTTCTGAATTATCTAACTGAATGTGGGATATGCTCACAATGGACACCTCCCTATACACCACAACACAATGGTGTGTCCGAGAGGAGAAACCGTACCCTATTAGATATGGTACGATCCATGATGAGCATGGCCTTACTTCCAAAGACGTTCTGGGGCTATGCCTTAGAAACTGCCCTCTTCACCCTAAATCGAGTACCAACTAAATCCGCTAGTTCCACACCATATGAATTGTTCGTTGGTAGGAAACCCGTGTTTTCATTTATGAGAATATGGGGTTGTTCAGCCTTTATCAAACGCATTGCGTCCGACAAACTAGATTCAAAATCTGATAAATGTTTCTTCATTGGATACCCTAAGGAAACTATGGGATATTACTTCTATCATCCAGATGATCAGAAAGTAATCGTATCCAAGCACGCAACCTTCTTAGAGAAAGAGTTTCTCAAAGAAACACAAAAGGGAAGCATGATTGAACTTGACGAAGTTCAAGAAGAAGAAACACCGACTGAAACAACAGAGGCGGTTGAGGTACCTGAAGGAGTCCCATTAGATGAGACTCCAGTGCCACCTATTCGTAGATCACAAAGAGTTCGTGAACTCCCAGTTAGATATGGTTTTCTAGTGGGAGATGATAATGAGGTTCCCGTGTTAGACGACGAACCCGAAAACTATGAAGAGGCTCTTACTAGTCCCGATTCTAAAGCATGGCTTGAGGCCATGGATTCTGAAATGGATTCCATGTATACTAACCAAGTGTGGAATTTGGTTGATCCACCCGAAGGGATAATACCCATTGGGTGCAGGTGGATCTTCAAAAAGAAGACAGACATGGATGGAAAGGTTAGCACCTACAAAGCTAGGTTAGTAGTGAAAGGATATCGTCAGAAGCAAGGAATTGATTATGACGAAACTTTCTCTCTTGTGGCTATGTCCAAATCAATCAGAATCATGCTTGCAATTGCCGCTCACTACGATTATGAGATTTGGCAAATGGATGTGAAAACAGCTTTCCTAAACGGAAACCTGCTTGAGGATGTATATATGATGCAGCCTGAAGGTTTCATATCGAAGGATGCAAATAAAGTTTGCAAACTTCAGAGATCCATTTATGGACTCAAGCAAGCATCTAGAAGCTGGAATAAGCGTTTTGACGAAACCATAAAACAATTTGGTTTTGAACAAAATTGAGAAGAAGCTTGCATTTACAAGAAAGCAAGTGGGAGCTCTATAGCATTTCTCATACTATATGTGGACGATATATTATTAATGGGAAATGACGTTGCTCTCTTACAGTCAGTGAAAGTATGGTTATCTGGTAACTTCTCAATGAAAGACCTTGGTGAAGCAGCTTATATACTTGCTATAAAGATCTATAGAGATAGATCGAGAAGACTACTTGGTTTTTCACAGGCTACATACATTGAAAAGGTGCTAAATCGGTTTAGCATGCTTGAATCGAAACGAGGTAACTTACCCATGTTACATGGAGTAAAGTTAAACAATCATCAATGTCCTAAAACCGATGATGATAAACGACGCATGGCTGTAGTCCCGTACGCCAGCGCAATCGGTTCGATTATGTATGCTATTGTATGCACTAGACCTGACGTAGCGTTCGCGTTATCTGTAACGAGTCATTACCAAGGGAATCCGGGAGACGAGCATTGGATTGCCATCAAGAACATTCTTAAGGATACATGTTTATCTTGAATGGGGGCGCGGTCAGTTGGAAGAGTTCCAAGCAGGGAAGCGTAGCTTTCTCTATGACCGAGTCAGAGTATATCGCAGCTGTGGAAGCAGCAAAGGAAGCGGTTTGGATTAGAAAGTTTATTACAGAACTAGGTGTGGTGCCTGACATTGTCAATCCCATTACACTGTACCGTGATAACAATGGAGCCATTGCGCAAGCAAAGGAACCACGGTCTCATAATGCATCCAAGCATTACCTTAAGAGATACCACATCATTAGAGAGATTGTGGCTAGAGGAGATGTGAGAATAGAAAGAGTACGTACAGAGGACAACGTTGCAGATCCGTTGACAAAGCCTTTAACCCAGAGAATACATGATCGTCATTTAATTTCTACTGGGATAAGTTTTAGAAACAATTGGCTTTAGTCCAATTGGGAGTATGTTGGGGTTTAGTGTCCTATAGACATAGTTATTAAAGGCGCGCCTAAGGTGCGCCTATGGCGCATGGCGCACCAGGCGCAGGCCTTAGCGCCATGACAGCCCCATGGCGAGGCGCAATCGCCATGGCGCGCGCCTGGTGCGCCATTTTGCGCCAAAGGCAGTTGCCAAAGGCGCACCAAGGCGCGCCTTGGCAATTAGAGGCAGTTATGGGCAGTTTTTTGGTAGTTACTTTATATATATGGAATGGAACACATGTTATATTAACAAAAAGTATTAAAAAGGAGAGAGATTATAGGTTTTAAACTAAGTAGAAGACGAAGAGACATAGTCATTTGAAGAGTAAGAGACAGAGTCATTAAAAGAGGAAGAAGTTTAGTAGAAAGAAAACACATCAAACGAATTCAAACAACAGAAACAAAGAAGCTAAAGGGAATTCAACTTCAACAGTTTGATGATCAATAGTTTGATGATGCCTTAGACGAGGAGTGTGATAGTGATGATGATGAGTGATGGATTTGGAGAGTTTTGATTAGGAGTAGAACATAGGAATTAGTATTCAACTTTAAAGTTTTTCTACTATGGGGTTTATTTTGCATTTTAAAATTTATTTATGCTTAAGATATTTTCATGATTTAGTTTTATGTTAGTTTTATAATTTTTTATTTTTTATTTTTTTAAGTGCGCCTTGTCTCGCTATGGCGCGCGCCATCGCCATGCGCCATTCGCCATGGCTCCAGGACCCCTTGCGCCTTAGTGCGCCATGCGCCTTTAATAACTATGCCTATAGACAATTGTTCTAGGATACAAACTTAATGTAAATGAATTGTTCTTTATATCATTTGTTTAATGAGATATATGTTTTATAACTATATAAAGGCAATCCCTTTTAAGCACTAAATAAAGTCTAATAAAAGGAAATCCGTAAGTTTATTTAAAGTGATTATAAAGTGTTCATACAAGCATGAAGTGAGACAAAACTTTATAGTAAACTGATAAACTTAAAACCACCCCAAGTCAAGTGATATGTTTGGGATTGACATGTCACTATTGAGACTTTTATGTAACAATGTCTTCTGTCCGACAGAAAGCTGATCTTACAAGCTTCATATATACAGATATCTGGACAGTTACATAGATCCGATGAAACGTTGTTCATTAGGATTGGGGATCCGATTTAAGATAACAGGATGGGTAGATTCATCCTTGTCACCTGTTCATCTCATTGGTATTAATAGGTATAACTAATCCTCAGACTCAAAGGAATATTAATTGGTATTCTGGATTACGGCATGTGATGCTTTGACTCTAGTGTAACACGATCCTTAATAGAGATGACTCTGGGGTGTGAATAGTAGACGTTGGGTATCACAGGAAGTAATTGCGGAGTCGTTATATATTGGATTGAGCATTTATCACTCCCGATAAATGGGAGATACATCCATGGATCGCTTGTGGAAGACTCGACTCTAAATCCTTGCAAGGTGATAGCTTAAGAGTAAGAAATACAGATTTCACTTAACCTATCTTTTTGAGTTGACTCGGCCTGTACAAGTAAAACGAACGTCTCGCTATATGTGACTTGACATCACCCATAGTCATAAGATTCAGTTCAAGGATGTAGTTGATAAAGGATCGAATTATATTGTAACTAATACGGAAAGGTTAACGACAGAATCAACTTGTCTTCTTATAGCTCTGGGGGAATGATTACGGACTTGCTAATCACATACTCTGTACATCATTCCGTTATGCAAAGATTAAATATAATTCTTTGAAAATTAATTTAATAATATTGCATACGGCTAGAAGCAATAAGAACCTAATGGATCACACATAAGACTTGGAACCTAAAAGAGAGATAGATGTTAATTAATTGATAGAAGCCCAATTGAGCCCAATAAGGCCCATGGACATAAGGGGGTGGAAATTCATGTAGTGATATACATGAATAACTAATTTGATTTTGTTAATCCTAATTAGATTAGGAATATGAATTAAATTAATTAAGAGATAATTAAGTTAGGAGTTTTAATTAGATTAATATACTCCTATTATTATCCAATAAGGTTATTATTATTATCCTTAATATATTAGATATATAGTGAGATAATAATTAGGAATTCTATTCCGAATGGAATTCCTATTCAGTAACCTAATTCTATCTAACTAGGGATTAGATACAAGAGATTATAAATACCCATTCCCTTGAGATTTTCAAAATCGAAGCAAGCCATACCCTACTTGTGATTTTCGAAATTCACCTAGTCTAAGAGAGAGAAAATTCGACACCCCTAGTTCGAGGACGAGATTTCTCTACGGCTTCGTTTGATCAATTGATTTTCATCTATTTCTTTTATCCTTGATCTTGTCTTGATTAGTTAGAGGCAGTCTACTTTGGTTGCTATTCAACGGTTGATACTAAATTAATCTTCCCGTGTTTTATTTCGTGTTTGGGAACTCGAAGAAGAATAACAAACAAAAGGGAGAAATTCGTTTTACTACTCTTACATCAGGTCAGTTCACGATTTCGCGGATTCCCGGAGATTGAACCGTCGGATCGTCGCGATTTTTGGACAAGAGCTTCTAGACATATTCTTCCACGTTTCCACCGAAGGGATTGTCGTTCGGAGGTCTGGAAGGTCTGTTTCGGATAGGGGCAGATTGGTAGACAGTTTCTATCTCTTTTGAAGTTGTGGGCACTTCGTTTGCAACGGTAGATAGAACTTCTAAAAGGTATTTCTTCTTATCCTTCTTTATATGAAATAACGGTTAACGGATCTTGTCGTTAAATGGAAATAGGTTAAAAATTTTATATTTCCGCTGCTATACCTTAGCCTAATTTCCAACAGTCATAAGATTCAGTTCAAGGATGTAGCTGATAAAGGATTGAATTATACCGTAACTAATACAGAAAGGTCAACGACAGAATCAACCTGTCTTCTTATAGCTCTGGGGGAATGTTTCGGATTTGCTAATCACATTTCGCGTACTCATTCCGTTATGTAAAGATTAAATATAATTCTGTGAAAATTAATTTAATAGTTACATACGGCTAGAAGCAATAAGAACCTAATGGGTCACACATAAGACTTGGAGCCCAAAAAAGAAACAGATGTTAATTAATTGATGGAAGCCCAACTGAGCCCAATAGGGCCCAGTAACTAAAGGGGGGGTGGCGAAATTTATGTATTAAATACATAAATAATTAATTTGATTTTATCAATCCTAATTAGATTAGGATTATGAATTAAATTAATAAAAGGATAATTAAATTAGGAGTTTTAATGAGATTAAAATTACTCCTATTATTATCCAATAAGGTTATTATTATTATCTTTATATTTAGATATATTAATAGATAATAATTAAGAATTCTATTCCAAATTAAATTCTTATTTAGTAACCTAATTCTATCTAACTAGGGTTTAGATACAAGAGATTATAAATACCCCCCTAGTGTGATTTTCGACACACACACACATTCCAGGAGAGAGAATTTTCGACCCCCTAGCCGAGGACGAGATATTCACCGCTTCCTACCGATTCAATTGATTTTCATCTCTTTCTTTTATTCCTTGATCTTGTGTTGATTTGTTAAAGGCAATCTATTCTTGATTGCTTTTCATACGGTTGATATCTAACTTGATTTGGGTTGTTTTTGTCTTGTGCTTGGGAACTCGGAGTAAGAGTTGTGGGCACTTCGATTGCAACGGTAGATAGATCTTCATTAAGGTATTTCCTTCTATCCCTCTTTATATGAAATAACGATTAACAGATCTTAGGTTAATGGAAAAAGGTTAAAATTTTTATATTTCCGCTGCTATACAGTAGCCTTTAATTCCATCACAAACAGCGGTTTGTTTGTGTTGTCAAATCTTCGACACGCTCCCCCTATATCATTGCTACCATTGTCCCTATGCCCCAGACTTTGAATTGTCTTATTTAAGAGTCCGAAACATATACCCCATATGTCGCTATTTGGGTCTCGCTCGCACCAGTGGTACCGAGCTGTTCGTACCGCGTCTAAGTCCAACATTTGGCACTTACCTTGAAGGTCTTGGTTTATGCCTTCGTTGCTCCTCAAGCATTGAGTTTGTTCATAGTGATAGGTTCCAGTCGAACTATCGACGTCTACCCTGTGTGCCCTAGTTCAAGTGGGAGACTGTTGGTGTGCCCTAGTTCATAGGCATTGGTTCTTATAAAATGTATTTGTGTCACATTAATAAAGGCATTAATCTAGTTCATTTATATCTTGTGCTATAATATGAATAGAGAATCCATTGATTGATAATCGTAAAACCATATCCCAAGTCTATTCTATCATGGGAATGATTAGGACCACAGACTTGTATATTCGACGACTGTATGGTAGTAATTGATACTAGCCATAGCACTTGATAAGTCAGTTGTGAATATGGGTACATGATGTGACTGGATCGATCCGCCCGAGAAAACTACATGGTGGTTGTGTCATTAGTTTTCTTAAGTAGGTCTCTAACTATCTTCAGACCAGATTTTATTATAATATCAATATGGGATCCGGTTCACTTTGACATACGCCTAACAGGTCTGTAACAGGATGCTAAATACGGGTATGATTGGGTGAACAGGTGAACACGTTGGTATTGATATTGAAGTGATGGAATTACCACTCATGTAATAGTGAGATGATATCACAGGCCACTTGATAAGTGAGATTGATAAGTGTGTGGCCACACCCTGATAAGTAGTTTACTTATCTGTTTCATCAATCTACTTTATATCAAGAAATATCATAAACATCAGAGAGGATGACAGCCGCCATGCCTCTAGTTTATAATATCGATATCAAATGGTAAAAGAAGTTAAGAAATAACTACAGGGTCTCTGCATCTTTAGACTGCTGAAACTCTGTCTTGGTTAGGGGCAGTAATGGTTTGCTAGAACCTACTTACTGTCTGTGGGCCGTGAGCCCACTGCTAGCTAAGGACAGTCCCATAGGATCGTGCACATCGAACATCTGAGTTAGAACTTATAGAACGGTACATTGGAGAGATGAAATTAATTAATTGATTGATAGTAAAATATCAAAGTAATTAATTGGTGGTTAATTAATTGATTAATTGATACTTTGTATCAAGGTAATTGATTAATGGTCTTAAGTGTTGAGTATTTAATTGATTAATTAGTTTACGGGATGTAATTAATTAATTTGTAGATTAATGAAATTGCATTCGGTGGATAATTAGTTAAACTAATACGTTAATTTATTAATTAGTGTCATTTGTTTAATTGGGGTAATTAAATTTAATCTAATCATAATAAATTGCATAGAATAAATATTATTGGTATTTATTTATGTAATTAGATTACGATTGGATTAGTTTTATAATTAACCAATTAACCCTAAACCAATTAGGTTTAGGAATACACTATATATATAAATTAAAACACTAAAAACCTAATTGAACCACTATTCATATTCGGCTGCCATAGAATGAAAATCAATTGTTGATTTTCGAACAGAACTACAATTTGATGAAAGTGGATGTTGTTTTTTTTTTTTGGCAAATAGCAAAATCTCTCCAGTTCTTCTTCGTTCTTCGGCTAGCACCGGTTCTAGCTCAATAGCTGTTCGTACACCTGACTACGGAGATCTTACTACCTTGTGGATTCTTCAGCCATCTCTAGAAGAGACAGTCCGGGTATGTTTATATCCCTAAACGGATCAAAAGGTTTTATTCAATCAATGGTTAACGGACAAAGATCAAATTAAAGGGATTAGAAATAAATTTTAAACAGCAATTCCGCTGCGCTACAGTTGATTAACTGGCTTTAATCCCTAACAGTGGTATCAGAGCCATGGTTTAGTCCGTTTTGATTGGTTGAAAATTAATAAGATTTGGTTTTTATTATTTTTCCAAATCAAGTTTTGAAATTTCCTATTAATTCCTCGTATAGAATTGTTCTAGGAAATTTTCTAATTTTATTTCTATCTGTATTTTTTTGTTTCGTTATGAGATTATTATTTTTAAAATAATAAATTAAATAAAATACAGCAGCCCTTTTTTTTTAAAACAGAAAAAAAATAGTCCGGGTTCGCGGAACGGTAATCACGGGACTGCTGTCCGCGGACAGCAGCCCCGCGACTGCTGTCTGGCGGACAGCGGCACTGCTGCTGTCCACGGACAGCAGCCCCGACTGCCGTCCCTGAATGCGAAATCACCGAATTTAGTTTTAAATTTGGTGTTTGGGACAGATTTAATCTTTTAAATTTTTCTCGGGTAATTTTAATTAAATCTGGGTCCTAATACCGTTTAATTTATTAAACATGTTTTGAATAAAAATTAATTGGTATTAAAACGTTTTTGATTGGCATGCATATTTAATTTTAATCGAATTGATAATTTGTGTAAAATTGAATATGGTTAATTTGTGAAATTGACCCAATAAACTGTGATACCGGTTTAAATTGGGAGGGCTAAATTTTGGATATGTGACGACCCTAAAATTCAGTGGGAGCAAAAATTGTAATTTTACATACAAATGGATGTTAACCATTTGGGCCTTTATGGGCCTTAGTCACATATGGTAAAATTGGCGATTTCACCCTAAGTAACTCGGCTTAACTTTATTAGATGATTTTGGAATGCCATGATCATGCATTATATTTATATGTCTTACCGTGCAGCAATGTGTTATAGAGTTCTATGGGTCCTAAATTAAAGTCGGTTTGTAATTTAATTTATTTTGGGAAATATGGCCTGCGTGCCATTCTTTCATTAATGTAATTTCAGAATAGGTTCTATTCATAAAATTGTAATTGGTCGTGAAGAAGCCCAGATGGTCCAAGCCCATGGTGGGAGCCCAATGAGACTTGAAGCAAGCCCGTGAAGATTAGATAGTCAATCTAGTTTCACTAGGATGTATTATAAGGCCCATAGAGTCTCTATGTTTATTTTGATTATACAATTGCTTAGTATAACATGAAATATAAGTAGCAACGATCACCAGATCATCACCCGCGATAATTATATGTTAAAGCCGTATCACTTAATTAATCCGGATAATGAAATATTGAGTCGCTTAAAAGTGCTTTCCAGATTCACACCTCTTCCTCCCAGGTAGTGCTACAGTGTATGACGTGCCCTAGCAGGTATGCTGTAGTAATTAGTGGGCCGTCGAGGGTTAGGATACTTCGGTATGGCTAACACGTGTATGGTGGTTGGACTCAACGTGGGTAGCATTAGCTCAGAGCGGGCCCTAAGCATAGATAGGCTAAGTGTCACAAAGCCCATCAAACCAAGAGTCCTTGCGAAGGATTGGATAGTTTATCCTACCAAATCGTCAATGGTCGATGGCGGAGCCCTAGCTCGGTCTATTATTGATGGATTGTGGATCTTGGTCAAGACAGCCAAATAAATATCACCAATAACGAATTAAAATGGATTATTAATTTGATCTTTGGCTTAAGCCCTTTATTCTAACTCTAATGTAATTTTTCCACGTAGATTAAACTCCACATCAAAATTACACGAAAAGAAAATTAAATGGCTGCAACAAGCAACAACTCACTCAGACCACTCCCGGAAAAGGAAAAGCTTTCAGGGACTAATTTCCTTGACTGGTCCAGGAACTTGCAAATAGTTCTTAGACACGAGTCGAAGGAATATGTGCTGACTGCTGCCTTACCAGCAGCTCGTCCTACAGGTCGGGGCGTAACCGCTGATCAAATGGCGGAGTACGACCGACATGTTAAGGATGACAGAGATGTGTCATGCATTATGCTAGGTACCATGGTTCCTGATCTTCAGAAACAGTTCATGGAGCAGCACGCCTTTGAGATCATGGATCAACTCAAAAGGATGTTCCAAGATCAAGCTCGTCAGGAAATATACTTGACAACAAAGGCGCTATGCAGCACTACGATGCAAGCCGGGACTTCTGTTAGCACACATGTGCTAAAGTTGAAGGGTTTTATTGACACATTGTCGAGGCTTGGCTCACCAGTGCCTGCACAACTAGCAGTCGACATCATTCTTGGATCACTTTCGGCATCCTACAATCAGTTTATCATGCACTACCACATGCAGGGCGTTGATAAGTCTGTAGTAGAATTGCATGGCATGTTGAAACTTGCTGAGCAATCCTGCAAGAGGACTCCAGAAGTTTTGCTGGTTAACAAAGGGAACGTACCTAAGGGAAAGGCCAAGCCCAAGGCTAGGAAGGCGGTAGCTTCTAAAGGTAGGTTGGCCTTAGCAGATGATATCTGCCATGAGTGTAATGAGAAGGGACACTGGAAAAATGCGTGTCCAAAGCTAAGGGAGAAACAGAAGGATGAAGCTTCTGGTTCAGGTATTTATGTTGTTGAATTTAATCTAGCTATTTCTACATCTTGGGTTGTAAACACTAGATGTGGTACTCACATTTGTTCAAATGTGCATGGACAAAGAAATAGGAGATTGCTGGGATCTGGTGAAGTGGATCTTCGAGTCGACAATGGTGCTCATGTAGAGGCCTTAAAGATCGAAGATTATTCTTAGAGATACCTAGTGGATTAGTTTTAGAAATTAGAAATTGCTATCTTGTACCTGCAATGCGCAGGAATATTATTTCAGTTTCTATGTTGGATATTTATGGTTTTAATTTTTAATATTGGACGTGGTATGATTTCTATACATCGTGGCAATATTGTTTATGGAACCGCATTTCTAGAAAATGGTTTGTATATCCTTGATCTAAAACATAACGAATCAATCTATAACATAAAAGCCAAAAGGATTAAGACTAATAAACTGAATCCTACATATATCTAGCACTGTCGTCTTGGCCACATAAATGAGAAATGCATAACTAGGCTTTACTCTAGTGGAGCGCTAGGGTCATTCGACATACAGTCTTATGACACATGTGAATCTTGTTTAAGAGGGAAGATGACAAAGGCGCTTTTTCACCAAAACTGGTGAAAGGGCTATAGAGCTGTTGGAGCTGATACACTCAGATGTATACGGTCCAATGAGCACCAGTGTTGGATCTGGTTTTCTGTACTTTGTTACCTTTATAGATGACTATAACCGATACGGGTATATGTATCTGATGAAACATAAATCTGAAACTCTTCTGAGATTCAAAGATTTTAAAAATGAAGTAGAAAATCAACTTGGCAAGAAAGTAAAAGCGCTCCGGTCTGATAGAGGGGGCGAATACTTGAGCCAAGAGTTTGTCTCATTCTTGAGAGAGTGTGGGATTGTTTCCCAACACACTCTTCCTAGTACACCCCAATGGAATGGAGTGTCGGAAAGGAGGAATAGGACCCTGCTCGACATGGTCCGCTCAATGATGAGTCAAGCTTCTCTCCCTATCTCCTTTTGGGGATTTGCTTTGGAAACCGTTGCTCACATAATCATACACCAAGCAAGGCATCTGAAGGAACACCATATGAATTATGGATGGGACAAAAGCCCAACGTTTCCTTCATGAAGATTTGGGGCTTTGATGCATATGTCAAGAAATTGATAAGTGGCAAACTGGAGTCCAGATCTGTTAAATGCCAGTTCGTGGGTTACCCTAAGGAAACTAAGGGTTATTACTTCTACAACCCAGCTGAGAATAAAACATTCCTGGCTAGGTTTGCAATCTTTTTGGAAAAGGAATTCCTTTCCAAAGTAGACAGTGGGAGTGATATTGATCTCGTTGAGATTCAAGACTCACAAACTCCTACAGCTTATGTTGAGGATGCTGTGGGAACCGATATAGATCCTCAAAACATTGAGAAGGCTAAACCGGTTATACAGGTGGTGTTTCAAGTAGATTCATACAGAATTCTGATGAACCCTGTGTGTATATGAAATTCAGTGGGAGCATATCCACTTTCCTAATATTGTATGTCGATGACATACTACTCATTGGAGGCAATATATTAACACTGCAAGATCAAGCAGTGGTTGAGTAAATGCTTCATAATGAAAGACTTAGGAGAAGCCGATTAAGATCTACAAGGTTAGATCCAACCGACTTCTAGGCTTGAGTCAGGCATCGTACATAGACAAGAATCCATCATGTACTCTATGTTATGTACAAGGCCAAATGTTGCGTGTTGCACCAAATATGACTAGTCGGTGCCAGTCAGATCCCGATAAGGAACACTGGAAGACAGTCAAGACAATCCTGAAGTACCTTAACCGTACCAAGGGTGTTTTTCTTAGTACTTAATGGGTAGGAGGAATGGCAATATCAGGTTACACTGACCGAGGTTTTAAGGATGATAACTAGTCACATACTAGGTATAGATTTCTCCTGAATGGCGATGCCATTAGTTGGAGATCCTTAAAGTAGCCAACCATTGCCGATTCTATGACGGAAGCTAAGTACATCGTTGGATGCGATGATGCAGAGGAAGAAGTTTGGATTAAGAAGTTCATAACTGATTTACGAGTAGGTCAAACTCTCCTAAGATCAGTTGATGTTTTCTGTGACAATAATGGGGTCATAGCACAAGCGCTGGATCCCATGTCACACAAGAGATCCAAATGCGTACTTAGATAGTAACACCTTACCCGGTGACATTACATTGTAGAGGGTTGACACTGAGAACCATGTCGCTGATCAGTTTACCAAGGCAATTGGTAGTACTAGATCTATAGTGTTTAAGGCAATACCCGCTTGGAACTAGTTCAAGTGGGAGACTGTTGGTGTGCCCTAGTTCATAGGCATTGGTTCTTATAAAATGTATTTGTGTCACATTAATAAAGGCATTAATCTAGTTCATTTATATCTTGTGCTATAATATGAATAGAGAATCCATTGATTGATAATCGTAAAACCATATCCCAAGTCTATTCTATCATGGGAATGATTAGGACCACAGACTTGTATATTCGACGACTGTATGGTAGTAATTGATACTAGCCATAGCACTTGATAAGTCAGTTGTGAATATGGGTACATGATGTGACTGGATCGATCCGCCCGAGAAAACTACATGGTGGTTGTGTCATTAGTTTTCTTAAGTAGGTCTCTAACTATCTTCAGACCAGATTTTATTATAATATCAATATGGGATCCGGTTCACTTTGACATACGCCTAACAGGTCTGTAACAGGATGCTAAATACGGGTATGATTGGGTGAACAGGTGAACACGTTGGTATTGATATTGAAGTGATGGAATTACCACTCATGTAATAGTGAGATGATATCACAGGCCACTTGATAAGTGAGATTGATAAGTGTGTGGCCACACCCTGATAAGTAGTTTACTTATCTGTTTCATCAATCTACTTTATATCAAGAAATATCATAAACATCAGAGAGGATGACAGCCGCCATGCCTCTAGTTTATAATATCGATATCAAATGGTAAAAGAAGTTAAGAAATAACTACAGGGTCTCTGCATCTTTAGACTGCTGAAACTCTGTCTTGGTTAGGGGCAGTAATGGTTTGCTAGAACCTACTTACTGTCTGTGGGCCGTGAGCCCACTGCTAGCTAAGGACAGTCCCATAGGATCGTGCACATCGAACATCTGAGTTAGAACTTATAGAACGGTACATTGGAGAGATGAAATTAATTAATTGATTGATAGTAAAATATCAAAGTAATTAATTGGTGGTTAATTAATTGATTAATTGATACTTTGTATCAAGGTAATTGATTAATGGTCTTAAGTGTTGAGTATTTAATTGATTAATTAGTTTACGGGATGTAATTAATTAATTTGTAGATTAATGAAATTGCATTCGGTGGATAATTAGTTAAACTAATACGTTAATTTATTAATTAGTGTCATTTGTTTAATTGGGGTAATTAAATTTAATCTAATCATAATAAATTGCATAGAATAAATATTATTGGTATTTATTTATGTAATTAGATTAGAATTGGATTAGTTTTGTAATTAACCAATTAACCCTAAACCAATTAGGTTTAGGAATACACTATATGTATAAATTAAAACACTAAAAACCTAATTGAACCACTATTCATATTCGGCTGCCATAGAATGAAAATCAATTGTTGATTTTCGAACAGAACTACAATTTGATGAAAGTGGATGTTGTTTTTTTTGGCAAATAGCAAAATCTCTCCAGTTCTTCTTCGTTCTTCGGCTAGCACCGGTTCTAGCTCAATAGCTGTCCGTGCACCTGACTACGAAGATCTTACTACCTTGTGGATTCTTCAGCCGTCTCTAGAAGAGACAGTCCGGGTATGTTTATATCCCTAAACGGATCAAAAGGTTTTATTCAATCAATGGTTAACGGACAAAGATCAAATTAAAGGGATTAGAAATAAATTTTAAACAGCAATTCCGCTGCGCTATAGTTGATTAACTGGCGTTAATCCCTAACACATCAAGTGTGACTCCCATCGTGCCTTTTGGCTACCTCTAAGGCATACCATGTACATCATCGTATTTACTAAATGCACCATGTTTCAAACCACTATATCATGATACTAGTGAGCCAAGTAGGAGTTAATAATTGGCACATACCTCGTATGTTGACATATGCATCCTATTCGGACCTCGAGTATCGGGTATTCCGTGTTCATTGTCCCGTCAAATAATACCCATCATTATAATAGTTGCTTTCCGAGAGAAGCTGACAATTGGCGCACATCACGTATGTCACTCGCGTCTTCCTTATGCCTTAACCTGTTTGGGGCACACCCCGTGTATTACCAATTTTTGCATAGCACGCCAAGGTTCCGTTGGTACGTCTACGCATTTGTATCTTGGGTTTAAACTAACCATTGACCCATGCCCCATATGTGGTGGTCACGTCCCACTCGCTTCTAGTTTAGGACACATCCTCTATGTCGGCCGATTTCAGGAAGCTGGTGTTTCCCAGAAAGGCGGTTCCCTGCTATCAGTATCGATACCAAGTAAACTACGGACACATGCCCCGCACGTTTCCTGTTGGGGTTTAGTGGCCTATAGACAATTGTTCTAGGATACGAACTTAATGTAAATGACGTGTTCTTTATATCGTTTGTTTTAATGAGATATGTTTTCATAACTATATAAAGGCAATCCCTTTTAAGAACTAAATAAAGTCGAATAAAAGGAAATCCGTAAGTTTGTTTAAAGTGATTATAAAGTCTTCATACAAGCATGAAGTGAGACGAAACTTTATAATAAACTAATAAACTTAAAACCACCCCAAGTCAAGTAATATGTTCAGGATTGACATATCACTGTTGAGACTTGCATGTAACAATGTCTTCTGTCCCGACAGAAACCTCATCTCATAAGCTTCATATATACAGATATCTGGACAGTTACGTGGATCCAATGAAAAGGAGTTCATTAGGATTGGGGACCCGAATTGAGATAACAGGATGAGTAGATTCATCCTTGTCCCATGTTCATCTCATTGGTATTAATAGGTATAAGTAATCCTCAGACTCAAAGGAATGTTAATTGGTCATTCTGGATTACGGAATGTGATACTTTGATCCTGTTGTAACACGATCCTTAACAGAGATGACTCTGGGGTGTGAACGGCAGACGTTCGGTATCACAGGAAGTAATTGCGGGATAGTTATACATTGGATTGAGCATTTATCACTACCGATAAATGGGAGATATGTCCACGAATCGCTTGTGGAAGACTTGACTCTAAATCCTTGCAAGGTGATAGCTTAAGATTGAAATGCAGATTTCTCTTAACCTATCTAATTGGAGTTGACTCGGCCTGTATAAGTAAAACGAACGTCTCGCTATATGTGACTTGACATTATCCATAGTCATAAGATTCAGTTCAAGGACGTAGTTGATAAAGGATCGAATTATACTGTAACTAATACAGAAAGGTCAACGACAGAATCAACCTGTCTTCTTATAGCTCTGGGGGAATGATTACGGACTTGCTAATCACATTCTTCATACATCATTCCGTTATGCAAAGATTAAATATAATTCTTTGAAAATTAATTTAATAGTTGCATACGGCTAGAAGCAATAAGAACCTAATGGGTCACACATAAGACTTGGAACCCAAAAGCGAAACAGATGTTAATTAATTGATGGAAGGCCGACTAAGCCCAATAGGGCCCAGTAACTGTAGGGGGCGAAATTTATGTATTAATACATAAATAATTAATTTGATTTTATCAATCCTAATTAGATTAGGATTATGAATTAAATTAATAAAAGGATAATTAAATTAGGAGTTTTAATTAGATTATATTACTCCTATTATTATCCAATAAGGTTATTATTATTATCTTTATATTTAGATATATTAATAGATAATAATTAAGAATTCTATTCCGAATTAAATTCTTATTCAATAACCTAATTCTATCTAACTAGGGATTAAATACAAAAGATTATAAATACCCCCTACATAGTGATTTTCGAAAACACTAAGCAAACCAAGAGAGAGAATTTCGACCCCCCCTGTTCGAGGATGAGATTATCTACCGCTTCCTTCCGTTCAATTGATTTTCATCTCTTTCTCTTTATCCTTGATCTTGTGTTGATTAATTAGAGACAATCTACTTTGGTTGTTATAAACGGTTGATTCTAACTTGATCTTCCATTGTTTTGTTTTGTGCTCGGGAACTCGAAGTAAGAGTTGTGGGCACTTCGTTTGCAACGGTAGATAGAACTTCTGAAAGGTATTTCTTTTATCCCTCTTTATATGAAATAACGATTAACGGATCTTGGGGTTAATGGAAATAGGTTAAAATTTTTATATTTCCGTTGCTATACGTTAGCCTATTTTCCCTCATTGGTATTAGAGCCTGCGTTAAATCCGTTATTTGATATATGAAAATTTAGAAGTTTTTCAATCAGGTTGAATAAATATTTATAGTTAGGTTAATTAACAAAACTGTTTTGATTAATTAGTTCTAAAGATAAATAAGTTTTAATTAATTGTTAATTAAAATAGTTTATCCATATGTTCCTAATTATTTCGGTTGATAATCATTATAACAAAATCTATTAGTTTTATAGTTAGATTGATAAAAGTTAATTTTATTGATTCTAAAGATAAAACGGAAAATCTATAATAGGTTTTCTTATTTTCTGAAAATCGTTTTGAAACCGTTTTAAAACTGATATATATATATATATATATATATATATATATATATATATATATATATATACATAATTAAAAAAAAAGGGACAGCAGCTCGGGTCGCGCCTCACGGCGTGACCCGGCTGCTGTCGCACGGTTGCTGTCCCGCGACAGCAACCGCGCGGCGGCTGGCCGCCACTGCCGCAAGGCAGCGGCTGGCCAGACGCGCTAGGGCTGCTGCCAAACGGCAGCGGCCGTGTCCTCGGGCCCGGCCCGAGACCCACTTGTTTTAAAACCGTTTTAAAATCAGTTTTTAAATATATTTGTATATGTATATATATGTTTCAGAAATTAATAGTTTTCTGTTTTGATTATCGAATGAAAATTTATTTAAAAGTTTGTTTTACCTATTTATAAATCAGAAGTATTAAATGAATTGAAATCAAAATAATTGGGACATGCATAAATTAAAGTTTTGTATAGTTGTATTAATCTAAAAGATTAATATAGAAGATACGAAACTATTAGAAGTAAAATTGGATGAAAGTTAATTTAATGTGTTAATGTGATTAACCTAAATATTAGATAAAGTATTTATGTAATCAACCAATTAAATTTATTTAATTGAGTATATGCATGTTTGGAGTTATGGACATATTTGGACCCTCTTTTAGTCTTTTGGTATTTTTGAAATAGGGCCTACGAGTCCTGCCTTTCTACTATCTATTGTAATTTCTCCTCTCATCTAATTCCCTTCAATTTAATTGAAGTTTTCTTTAGTAGAATAGAAATTAATATGTAATTTCAAGGCGCCATGGAAAAGACGGAGGACCTAAAGAGAAATATGTAATAGTTAGTATTTCCCTAGGTTTGGCCTTTTATTCCGTCTCTGGCTCGACGGAATAATTTAGATAATATGTCCATAACACCAATGTATGTGTCTGATGTATGCTAAAGCAAATCAAGACTAAGTTAGATTATGAGACTTAAAATAAAATCCCTCATTAAAAGTTAAGTAAATAAGCAAGTTATTAAAATCGGTTGCCCCTCCCTTATATTATAATTCAGCCGGCAGTACTGAGGGCCTTTGGGTTGTTGAGTAAACTCAAGCTCGGGGTCTTATGGTAACACCTGAATTATCGAAAATCATTTTTCATGAATATGGGGTAATACTTAAATTAGATTATGATAATTGGATGAGTAAACTCATGTTTTCATAAACTAATGGGCAATACGGTTGGGATTAATATGAATAGCATATTAGTTACTAATGTGGTTAGTAACCCAATAACCTAGGAATCACATTAAAGATGTGATTGATTACATGAATCTACCTAACGAATGAGACTAGCTTGTTGAGTAAACTCAAGGAGAAATCTCAAGAGTTAGGATCCTAGCTCACTAAAAGATTTGTGAAATTCTTCGAATTAATATGGAGGGCTATTAATTTGGCAAAATAGTGGGAGCAATCTAAAATAAACTAAAAGGCCTATAATTTTAGATTGATATACTTTAAAGCAAATGAATAACATACGTTTACTCTTTCTCACTCTCAGGTTTAATTAATCACTCTTAAAATCATGACTAACACCAATCTGCAAAACATACTTACCGATAACAAGTTGAACAGTTCAAATTTCACCGACTGGTATCGCAACCTCAAAATCGTTTTGAAGTTCGAGAAGAAAGGGTATGTACTTGATACACCGATACCCCCTTACCCAACGAATGGTGCTCCCTACCAAGAATTTTATGCTTACTTGAAGCATAAGGCTGATGACGATCAAGTGGGAGACATGGATGCTTATTCCATGGTCAAGCACCTAAAAGAGTTATTTGTGAATCAAACTCGGTGCGAATGTTACGAGATAACAAAACGGTTATATAGATGCAAGATGCAGGTGGGCACATCTGTAATGGCACATTGTGTCAAGATGATCGGCCTTATCACCAAGTTTTCTAGTATTGGAGATGCGATGGATCATGAACTAAGTATAAACTTACTTCTTCAGTCCCTCCCTGAGAGTGACTCACAGTTCATCATGAACTACCAAGTGAGTGGCTTGCAAACCTCTCTTGAAGAGCTTGCAAATATACTCGAGATTGTCGAGCCCAGTATAAAAGAAAATGAGGAGATACCGGCCCTTGCTATTGAAGGATCAAAGAAGAGGAAAGGGATCTCTCCCGATCCAAACCATCCTAAGAAAGGCAAGGAGGCCATGCTCACCGAAACAAAGGGAAAGGAAGTGAAGAAGCCCAAAGGAAAGTGCCACTATTGTAGTGAAGTGGGGCATTGGAAGAGAAATTGTTTGCTGTACCTAGCTACCCTCAAGAAGGGAGAAGCCGGGACCTCAACATCTGGTATGTTTTATATTGAAATAAATACAATTTCACAGTCTGAATCTTGGGTACTTGATACCGGATGCGGATCTCATATTTGTACAAATATGCAGGAACTAAATCAGACTAAGGAATTGAAGAAAGGAAGCATAAATTTGCGAGTAGGAAATGGAGCAAGAGTTGCCGCCCTCGCCATTGGAGATTATGCTTTGAATTTGCCCTCTGGGCTTGTAATAGAATTAAGGAACTGTTTGTATGTTCCTCAAATGTCTCGTAACATTATTTCTATTAGCCGTCTTGTTGACGACGGTTTTCATATTTCAAGAAAAGACAAACACTGCGATTTTTTATAGAGATTCGATTTTCTATTTTCAGGAATATCACAAAATGGGATTTATGTGCTAGATCACAAAATTTCTGTTTTCGCAATTGATACTAAAAGACATAAGCTAGATAATTCAACTTACTTGTGGCATTGTCGTTTAGGCCATATAAACAAAAGACGCATGATAAAGCTACATCAAGATGGGCTTATAGATCCAATTGATTCTGAATCATTGGAAACATGCGAAGCATGTTTAAAAGGTAAAATGACAAAGACACCCTTTAGCAATAAAGGTGAGCGTGTATCAGACACTCTAGGACTTATTCATTCAGATGTATGCGGTCCTATGTCAGTCCAAGCAAGAGGAGGATTCATATACTTCATAAGCTTCATAGATGACCATACCCGATATGGTTATATCTATTTGATGAAGCACAAGTCAGAAGCTTTTGAGAAATTCAAATACTTCAAGAATGAAGTAGAAAATCAATTAGGAAAGAAAATAAAGATACTTCGATCCGATCGAGGTGGCAAATATCTTTCAGATGATTTTCTGAATTATCTAACTGAATGTGGGATTTGCTCACAATAGACACCTCCCTATACACCACAACACAATGGTGTATCCGAGAGGAGGAACCGTACCTTACTAGATATGGTACGATCCATGATGAGCATAACATTACTTCCAAAGACATTCTGGGGCTATGCCTTAGAAACCGCCCTCTTCACCCTAAATCGAGTACCAACTAAATCCGCTAATTCCACGCCATATGAATTGTTCGTTGGTAGGAAACCCGTGTTCTCATTCATGAGAGTATGGGGTTGTTCAGCATTTGTCAAACGCACTGCGTCCGACAAACTAGATTCTAAATCTGATAAATGTTTCTTCATTGGATACCCTAAGGAAACTATGGGATATTACTTCTATCATCCAGATGATCAGAAAGTAATAGTATCCAAGCACGCAACCTTCTTAGAGAAAGAGTTTCTCGAAGACACAGAAAAGGGAAGCATGATTGAACTTGATGAAGTTCAAGAACAAGAAACACCAACTGAAACAACAGAAGCGGTTGAGGAACCCGATGCAGTCCCATTAGATGAGACTCAAGTGCCACCACTTCATAGATCACAAAGAGTTCGTGAACTCCCTATTAGATATGGTTTTCTAGTGGGAGATGATGATGAGGTTCCCGTGTTAGACGACGAACCCAAAAACTACGAAGAGGCTCTTAACAGTCCAGATTCTAAAGCATGGCTTGAAGCCATGGATTCTGAGATGGAATCCATGTATACCAACCAAGTGTGGACTTTGGTTGATCCACCCGAAGGGATAAAACCCATTGGGTGCAGGTCGATCTTCAAAAAGAAGACTGACATGGATGGAAAGGTTAGCACCTACAAAGCTAGGTTAGTAGCGAAAGGATATCGTCAGAAGCAAGGAATTGATTATGACGAAACTTTCTCTCCTGTGGCTATGTCCAAATCAATCAGAATAATGCTTGCTATTGCCGCTCACTACGATTACAAGATTTGGCAAATGGATGTGAAAACAGCTTTTCTAAACGGAAACCTGCTTGAGGATGTATATATGATGCAACTTGAAGGTTTCATATCAAAGGATGCAAACAAGGTTTGCAAAGTTCAGAGATCCATTTATGGACTCAAGCAAGCATCAAGAAGCTGGAACAAGCATTTTGATGAAACCATAAAACAATTTGGTTTCGAACAAAATTGCGAAGAAGCTTGCATTTACAAGAAAGCAAGTGGGAGCTCTGTAGCATTTCTAATATTATATGTGGACGATATATTATTAATGGGAAATGACATAGCTCTGCTACAGTCGGTAAAAGTATGGTTATCTGGTAACTTCTCAATGAAAGACCTTGGTGAAGCAGCTTATATACTTGGTATAAAGATCTACAGAGATAGATCAAGAAGACTGCTTGGTCTTTCACAGGCTACATACATCGAAAAGGTGCTAAAGCGGTTTAGCATGCTTGAATCGAAACGAGGTAACTTACCCATGATACATGGAGTGAAGTTAAACAATCATCAATGTCCTAAAACCGATGATGATAAGAAGCGCATGGCTGTAGTCCCGTACGCTAGCGCAATCGGTTCGATTATGTATGCTATGCTATGCACTAGACCTGACGTAACGTTCACGTTAAGTATAACGAGTCATTACCAAGGAAATCCGGGAGACGAGCACTGGATTGCCGTCAAAAACATTCTTAAGTACTTGAGAAGAACTAAAGATATGTTCCTAGTGTACGGAGAAGCGGATCTGAAAATAGAAGGATTTTCAGACGCAACTCATCTCACAGATAAGAACGATTTTAAATCCCAATCAGGATACCTGTTTATCTTGAATGGGGGCGCGGTCAGCTGGAAGAGTTCCAAGCAAGGCAGCGTAGCTTTCTCTACGACCGAGTCAGAGTATATCGCTGTTGCGGAAGCAGCAAAGGAAGCGGTTTGGATTAGGAAGTTCATTACTGAACTTGGTGTGGTGCCTGACATTGTAAATCCCATTACAGTGTACTGTGGTAACAATGGAGCCATTGTGCAAGCAAAGGAACCACGGTCTCATAATGCATCCAAGCATTACCTAAAGCGATACCACATTATAAAAGAAATTGTGAGAATAGAAAGAGTACCTACTGAGGACAACGTTGCAGATCCGTTGACAAAGGCCTTAACCTAGAAAGTACATGATCGTCATCTAACTTCTACTGGGATAAGTTATAAAAACAATTGGCTTTAGTCTAAGTGAGAGTATGTTGGGGTTTAGTGTCTTATAGACAATTGTTCTAGGATACGAACTTAATGTAAATGAAGTGTTCTTTATATCGTTTGTTTTAATGAGATATGTTTTCATAACTATATAAAGGCAATCCCTTTTAAGAACTAAATAAAGTCTAATAAAAGGAAATCCGTAAGTTTGTTTAAAGTGATTATAAAGTGTTCATACAAGCATGAAGTGAGCGAAACTTTATAATAAACTAATAAACTTAAAACCACCCCAAGTCAAGTAATATGTTCAGGATTGACATATCACTGTTGAGACTTTTGCATGTAACAATGTCTTCTGTCCCGATAGAAAGCTGATCTCACAAGCTTCATATATACAGATATCTGGACAGTTACATGGATCCAATGAAAAGAAGTTCATTAGGATTGGGGACCCGACTTGAGATAACAGGATGGGTAGATTCATCCTTGTCATCTGTTCATCTCATTGGTATTAATAGGTATAAGTAATCCTCAGACTCAATAAGTAATCCTCAGACTCAAAGGAATGTTAATTAGTAATTTTGGATTACGGAATGTGACGCTTTGATCCTGTTGTAACACGATCCTTAACAGAGATGACTCTGGGGTGTGAACAGCTGATAGGGGCGTTTCTTCCCTATCTTTTAGCGTGATTTACGGATTAATTTTAAGAGAAATAAATAAGTTTAATTGCAAAAATAGAGTGTTTTAATAAAATAAAGAAATAAAAATAAATTCCGTACTTTCGGTTAATTTTCCATAATTTTTATTAATTTAGAAAATAAAACGTCAAGCTAACTCGGCTCTCGAGAATTGTATTTCAGGCACGAGCAAGGAGTGAAAATCCACCAACATACGCGGGGCGTATCACCCTTCACGCGGGGCGTGGAACACTTGGTCAGAAATAATTGTTCAATCCACATGCACCATATGGGATCTAGTCAAAAATACGCGGGGCGTATCAACAACCACGCGAGACGTGGAACATGTGTCAGAAATGATAAGCCTAATCCTGAAAGTCAGACTGCATGGTCTCCCTGAGTCAACTACCCTATACGGGACGTACCACCTTACACGCGGGGCGTGTAAGGAAGTTCTTCAATACAAAAAAGCTCAGAGACTCATTTACGCGGGGCGTGCCTCAGCTACGCGGTGCGTAAATGACCCAATTCAAGCAATAAAATCTCAGAAACTCAAACACGCGAGGCGCATCCCAGTCTACGCGGGGCGTGGTTGAGACAACAAGATCTGGATTTTGTCCACATGCAGAAGATTTCTGACGGAATGGGAAAATACGCGGGGCGTACTCCACCATACGAGAGGCGTATCATGGGAAATCTGCAGAAAATCATGTTCCTCCATGCTTGTATTTTGTGAAATTACAATTATACCCCTAGCTTGATGTGTATAAATAGGGGCTGACTCTTAGACTTGAGGGGAGACAATTTGATATACAATTTTACTATAGTTAAAGCTCTTGTTATTTTTGTTTGAGATTGTATTGATAGAGCAAAACTCCTCTACCTTGAGAGCTTGTTCATTGATTCCGGCGTTCCATCAAAGTTCCGCTCCATCTCCGCTCACCAAGCTCGAAAGCTCCACCTCCAAGTCCTAAGAGACGGCCTTGAGTCCGGTTAGCTAGTTTCGAGGGTGGATTCTTCCCTTTTTACTTGCTAACTAGCTTGCACTCTTCCTATGTACTAGGCTTGGTTGTATTCCGTATTTACGCTTTCCATATTTATAATATATGATTTACAATTTCCGTTTCTATATATGCGTTGATACTTATTGCTTGTTTTGATACCCGTAATTGATTATTGTGTAGGAGAACACGATTTCCGATGCCATTCGGGCTATCTTTAGGGATTCACATAGGTGTTGCCTTACCGGAAGTGACGCTCCGGAAACCGTAGGAATTGACAAGCCACGGAACTTACGGGCCCTAATTTCTGATCCCGAGCACTAGACACGCCTTGACTAGGAACCACGTAGTCTAAGTATTTCACGGGTCGGTCATACTACACGTAGTCGTCATTACAAGAGTAAATCGTTAACCGTATGTATATTGGGAGTCATTGTTTGTCATATTTATAACTTATCGCCATCCGCATCATTTCGTAGAGTTTTTGTCATATAAATTTGTCTCAACCGTAGTTAGGAGTAGTTTGTAGTTGTTCCCCGAATCAACTCAAAGTATTCACCACCTAGATAACGTATAAAACCGAGTCGTCTAATACTTGTAGTTATAAATCCCGTGGATTCGATACCCTGTCTTAACCGGATTATTACTTGATACGACGGGGTACACTTGCCCCTAAGTTGTGGCGTATAGTAGAGCTAGAGCATGTAGAAAGATCACATCCATAGTTATAACGCACTTATCATAACATACACTTCGTCGTTTAAGAACTCTCTACCTAGCCGTACGCCCCATCAACAGCAGACGTTGGGTATCACAGGAAGTAATTGCGGGATAGTTATACATTGGATTGAGCATTTATCACTCCCGATAAATGGGAGATATGTCCATGGATCGCTTGTGGAAGACTTGACTCTAAATCCTTGTAAGGTGGTAGCTTAAGATTGAAATGCAGATTTCTCTTAACCTATCTAATTGGAGTTGACTCGGCCTGTACAAGTAAAACGAACGTCTCGCTATATGTGACTTGACATTATCCATAGTCATAAGATTCAGTTTAAGGATGTAGTTGATAGAGGATCGAATTATACTGTAACTAATACGGAAAGGTCAACGACAGAATCAACCTGTCTTCTTATAGCTCTGGGGGAATGATTACGGACCTGCTAATCACATTCTTCGTACATCATTCCGTTATGCAAAGATTAAATATAATTCTTTGAAAATTAATTTAATAGTTGCATACGGCTAGAAGCAATAAGAACCTAATGGGTCACACATAAGACTTGGAACCCAAAAGAGAAACAGATGTTAATTAATTGATGGAAGCCCGACTAAGCCCAATAGGGCCCAGTAACTGTAGGGGGGCGAAATTTATGTATTAATACATAAATAATTAATTTGATTTTATCAATCCTAATTAGATTAGGATTATGAATTAAATTAATAAAAGGATAATTAAATTAGGAGTTTTAATTAGATTATATTACTCCTATTATTATCCAATAAGGTTATTATTATTATCTTTATATTTAGATATATTAATAGATAATAATTAAGAATTCTATTCTGAATTAAATTCTTATTCAATAACCCAATTCTATCTAACTAGGGATTAGATATAAGAGATTATAAATACCCCCTACATAGTGATTTTCGAAAACACTAAGCAAACCAAGAGAGAGAATTTCGACCCCCTGTTTGAGGACGAGATTATCTACCGCTTCCTTCCGTTCAATTGATTTTCATCTCTTTCTCTTTATCCTTGATATTGTGTTGATTAATTAGAGACAATCTACTTTGGTTGTTATAAATGGTTGATTCTAACTTGATCTTCCATTGTTTTGTTTTGTGCTCGGGAACTCGAAGTAAGAGTTGTGGGCACTTCGTTTGCAACGGTAGATAGAACTTCTGAAAGCTATTTCTTTTATCCCTCTTTATATGAAATAATGATTAACGGATCTTGGGGTTAATGGAAATAGGGTAAAATTTTTATATTTCCGCTGCTATACGTTAGCCTATTTTCCCTCATTTCCATCATGGTATGTTTAAGTCTCGGACGTACCATGAGCGTCACATCAGCCCGTTTAACGCCCCGTATCTTCGAAGAACGTCATTACAACCGATGATGACAATCCCTCACATACATCTCATGCATAGTCGCTTATGTTGTTTTTTTAGGTTGTGAGTCGTGTCGATGTACCAAGTATGTCATTTCCCCCCACTCATGTCGCTACCCCTCGAATGTATCTACACGTCACAGATATCATCTAGGTACACTCTCATCTACCTAGTGCCCTAGGGAATTTTACTTATCGTGAGGGTCGTCTCAATCTCACAAGCGTCAGTCGTGTCGAGCATCATTCAAACATCGTACATCTTGTAAAGCATTGTATAATAAACTCGTAGGGTTCATACTAATGTGTGCATAACAGTTGAAATGGTTTCGGGCATCCGCACTTCCAAACAGGTAAGTTAGCACAGACGACCGAAGTGCTGCCGACAGCTCGGGTAAAAAAAAGGGTTTAGCTCTAGTCAAAATCGTGTTTATGTTGTAAGAAATAAAGCGAACACCACGAATCATGCATAAATCATACATCCATCGATAGGAGGCACAAGTAGATAGCTCTGGCATTCGCATCACACGTGCATCGTATCATCAAAATTCATAATGCCTAAAAAGCTCCACTCACTGATCCTTTCTCTTTCCTTATTAGAAACCCAACTCATGGCCTAGTCCAATAATTCAAACCACAATCTTGAGAGCCATGTGCAAGGGGCTTTAGCCAAATACATCTTTTCTGACGAGTTCAAACGTGCTCTTAATGATCCGGAGACTGCTAAGAATGATGGGGTTGAAAGTTCCCAAGAGATGATAGGAGATTTCAATCTCAGAGCAGAATTCTTCCCGATGTCCTTGCTTCAGATGAATTCAAGATAGAGCTGAAAAGGTTGGTCCGGAAGGTACTGAGTGAGTCACTGGTTGCGGAAATCTCGAAAGCTGCGGTAGAGAAACCTATGTTCCAGTTCGCATCACAATCTACCCCACAAACATTCACTCCACTAAGGGTAGCCCCACACCATGTTTCACGAACACAACAAGCTCCACACCATCGGGGATATGAGATTGCCAAGGTTGTTCGCCCTCCATCACCCGCTCAGTATAGAGGGGAGGGAAAGGAGTTCTCCACTTTCACTCAACCCTTATTTGAAGTGTTGGAGGGTCTACGAATGCATGACATACTTCATCCTCTACCAGCCACGGGAGGTCAAACCACTGAGTTAGCCAAACGTAGGGGCTACTGCCACTTCCACCAGAAATATGGTCACGAAACAAGTACTTGCATGAGGTTGAAGCATGAAATTCAAGATCTCATCGAAACTGGAAAGATAAGTGATCCAGATCCTTCTCAGCAGATGAAGCCTTCGACTTGTTCCTTGAACGGTGAAGTCTACAACGGATCAGGATGAGCTAAAGAAGAAGTTCTCGAGATTGAGGACACTTATGAAGTGGGAGAACCTAAAGCTTCCTGAAGTAGCATGAGAGAGAGGATTGCACTTGTAGTCTTTATCATTGTTTTTATTTTATCCTCTATTCCACAAGATGTTATTAACCTCCTTTTAAATTCAATGAAATTTCGTTTCCGCAAATCTTATCCCAAACATACATACTTACATTTGATATCCACTCAATTGAGACATTCCTGCTTCTATCGTGGCACGAACGTAAGCTCTAGAATATACTTATTGCTCAGTACTTAACCACTGAAGAGAGAAAATTAAGAGAGTAAAAAAAACAAAATAAGTCATGAGAAACGATTCCCTGGCTCTGCGATGATAAGTCGGGCGTGGACCCATCAAACGAAGGGTTCTCACCGGCTTGTGCCAAAAAGAAGACTGAGCGACAATCAACAAAGTCCAAAAAGAGAGAAAAAGAAAAGAGAAGAAAGAGCAAGCAACAAGCCCTCAGAACCATGCTAGCACTGAGGCACCGACAAAAATTTCTCCCCCCAAAGGGGACACAAGTACATGAGTGCACCATGCAGAACAAGACGGGGGCAACTAACCTATCAACGATAAAGGACCCTGTTCCAGGATCAATGAAAAGGTGATCTATGATGACTCAAAGTAAAAAAAAAAAGATGATGCTAAAAAGGCTCAGAGGCAAAGTCAAGCCAATCAGGAGTAAAAGAAAATTATTCAAATAAAAAGCAAACGTGACTAGCCAAGGAGCGTCAAGGTGATAAGAGCTGTTGACATTGCCCAACAAATGGGTGATCAAATGTACGAGAAAAGCTTACTTTAGCAAAGAAAGATCAAATATGTAGTCGAATGAAGACAAAAGCGGCGACGAAGTTTAGAACTACGATCGATCTCAAAGGAACCAAGGAATCTTTCCCATGAAAACTAAAAAAAAGAAAAAAAAGAAAATCCCGATAGGCTGAAAATCCGCAAAGAACAGCCTATGCAACAATAAGGGACACCCCAATAAGTGAAAACCCCACGGGGCGCTTATTTGAAAATTCCGGGGGTAAAAGGAGAGAGTTAAAATAACTGAAATGTGAAAACCCGAAAGGGCATACTTTGGTGACAGTGGTTAATAAATTGAGCAGTAAGCAATTCAATGTATGTTTGCCAAGTGTTTTGTTTAAACTAGAGGGTTGCATTTGCAATGAAAACACCCGCATCAATAGACACCCCATCTCAACTGAAATCACCTCAACACCCATAAACCGATCCAAAGTCCAAAAAAAAAAACTAAAAAAAAGTGACTATTCTTCTCTCTCATGCTCCATGGAGTTTGGTTCCCCTGCTTCTCTGTTGTCCTCTCAAGAGTCAAACTTCGACTGAAGCGTCTCTCATCCATGACTACTCCCAACGGTAGTATCCCTAGCTTGAATGCACATGAAGTCTCACTTCGAGTTTGCAGGGGCATGCGTTCGCATCAACTTCTCATCCACACCAAGACGGTAACTTCAATCGGGGGCACGACCATGCAATCGGATCACCATCCATCTCGCTCCGGAAGCTTCTCCATTAACGAAGGCATCACGCATGAACTCATCGTCAAATGCTCAGCATAGAAGTGGCCCGTAGATATGAACCCCCCGTGCCATCCGGTATCATTTACAATCAAGGAAAAAAGAAGAAAAAACTGAACAAAAAAGAGTTGGATTGAAAACCTCAAAAGAGGCGATCCAAGCAAAAGGAGAGATAGAGAAAATCTGTGAGATATAGAAAAGATGAATTGAAAACCCCGAGGGGCGGTTCATGCAAAAGGAGAGAGAGAGAATATCGGAGAGATCCCGTTGAGTTGAAAACCCGAAAAGGGCGGCTCAAGCAAAATTAGGGAAAAAATAAATACATCAATCTCTGGTTAAAGGCGAAAGCCCCTTGACACAAGCTCATCAAGACCAAATCCTCATCCTTCCAACCCTTGGTTTCAAACTTATCCTCGCCCTCATCCTCGCACTCCTCGGGGACGGCCTGAAACTTCATTTCTCGATCTGAAGCTACCAAAATCCTCCAGCCTATGAAAATGGAATCCATTCAACCATCTCATCCACATATACATAGTTTGCATACACACATGTCCATACATCCGCATAAAGCAAAACACATAGGCCACACATATGCACATTCAAACACACGCACAGTCACCTGCATACACACACATAGGTGTTTACACGCATCCATAGATTAGGCTACATCCACCCATCTATATGCATCACTACATATATGCGGTCGATTTAGAGACTAGGGTCGCTAGAAAGAGCCATATTACCTGCGGTCGATTTAGAGACTAGGGTCGCTAGAAAGAGCAATATTACCTGCGGTCGATTTAGAGACTAGGGTCGCTAGAAAGAGCAATATTACATGCGGTCGATGTAGAGACTAGGGTCGCTAGAAAGAGCAATATTACCTGCGGTCAATTTAGAGACTAGGGTCGCTAGAAAGAGCCATATTACCTGTGGTCGATTTAGAGACTAGGGTCGCTAGAAAGAGCCATATTACGTTCGGTCGATTTAGAGACTAGGGTCGCTAGAGAGAGCAACTTTGCCTACGGTCGATTTAGAGACTAGGGTCGCTAGAGAGAGCAACTTTGCCTGCGGTCGATTTAGAGACTAGGGTCGCTAGAAAGAGCCATATTACCTGCGGTCGATTTAGAGACTAGGGTCGCTAGAAAGAGCAACTTTACCTGCGGTCGATGTAGAGACTAGGGTCGCTAGAAAGAGCAATATTACCTGCGGTCGATTTAGAGACTAGGGTCGCTAGAAAGAGCAACTTTACCTGCGGTCGATGTAGAGACTAGGGTCGCTAGAAAGAGCAACTTTACCTGCGGTCGATTTAGAGACTAGGGTCGCTAGAAAGAGCCACTTACCTGCGGTCGATGTAGAGACTAGGGTCGCTAGAAAGAGCAACTTTACTTGCGGTCGATTTAGAGACTAGGGTCGCTAGAAAGAGCCATTTTACCTACGGTCGATTTAGAGACCATGGTCGCTAAAAAAAGCTAGGGGAAGACGGTCGATGAAGAGGCTGGAGACAAGGAAGGAACTTGCGACATGGAGATCAGGTATTTCCCCTCCCACTCTATATGTGTCTTTTACTTTAATATGTTTTCCATTGCATGTGTCGCATTCGCGAAAAAGTTTTTTTTTCAAAAAAGCACACACGTCACTGTCAAAATAGTAAAGTAGGGACAACTGTAGACACCGAGTCGGTGGACCTATGACGAAAACCCATAGCAGACGGTTAAAGCGGTTGATTCCGATAATAAAAAATAAAAAATAATAATAATAAAAAAACCACGAAACGATCCTGAAGAATTGCGTACCGACGGCTCGCGATCGCCCGACGGCGTGGGGAGAGCGCCCAGCGGCGTTGGGCGAGCGCCCAGCCGCGTCAGGCACACGCCCGACGGTAGTTGGGCGCATGCCCAACATCCCGGGGCGCGCGCCCAACGGCAGTTGGGCGCGCGTCCAGCTTGCGCTGGGCGTCGCCCAACTCAAAGTTGGGTGTCCCCCCAACACTAGTTGGGCGGACGCCCAACACCCGTTGGGCGCACGCCCAACTTTGGGATCCGTGCCTATAAAAGGCACGGATCCCCATGCATTTTTGGAAGAGGGGATTTTCTAGAGCTTCTCACTCTAAAACATTTTTTAGAGAGAGAAAGTGATTTTTTTTCCCAAAAAATTTGAAAATTCCTAAAAGTTGAATATTTTACCAAACACGAAAAATCATAACTCGTGGAATCAACCGACATCAAGCCGTCAATACCGATCTTGAGGTATTATCCGAGGACTAGACTCGTTTATTTATTTATTTATTTCTTTTGTTTCCTTTATTTATTTAGTTTATAGTTTTATTGGTTTAAGTTATTTATTTATCACATTTATTTATTCCGTATTTATTTACTTCCCGTCTCGTATTAAATAAACGTTTTGTTTTGTTTTAAAATAAAAACCTCGTTTTAAAGTCCCAACACGAACCGTGACCCGATTTAAGGGTAGTTCGAGATTAAAATGTTGTAAATATAGATTTTAAAAATATTTCCAAACAACGTTTTGAAATAAAACATCGTTTTAGG
Organism: Euphorbia lathyris; assembly: GCF_963576675.1. Lineage (NCBI taxonomy): Eukaryota > Viridiplantae > Streptophyta > Magnoliopsida > Malpighiales > Euphorbiaceae > Euphorbia > Euphorbia lathyris. The sequence goes on along the minus strand of NC_088917.1, from coordinate 41,049,246 downwards.
AGTCTCCGTTATAGACTATGATCCAATTTGGGTAGTTCGGAAGCCCAAAATGATAGAATAGATTAGATTTAAAACCTTTTAATAAATCTGGAAACTGTTGGACTCATTCTATAATTTTCCATTTTCTGTCACTAAAAGTGGTTTACCGACGGAATGTCCGTCGGTAAAGGTGCTAGAATCTTAAAAAAAGCCACTTTTGAGCCTTTTTCCTAACTTTTTGACATTTGGACTTGTATATACATGTATATAACTATGTAGTATATTTATTAAAATTATTTTGGGGTATCTAACTAATAATTATTTATGTATTTACTTATTTTGTACATTTGGGTATAATTTACATTAATTTGGTTTTGGTAAAGCTATTTGTATATATATATATTTTCTTTAAAAATCATTTAAACTAGATTAATTATTGTTTAGGGGAGGGTTATTTCTTAAATATTTATTATGTACAAAAAACTATTTTGGGGTTAAATATAGTTTTCTAATTATGGGCTTTATCTATTATCTTTACATATTTTCAAATTAGAATACAAGTATATTATATCTAGTAGTATATTTATTACTTTTTTTACTTATTTATAACTCTTGTATATATATTACTATTATTCTTTCTTATCTTAATCTTTAATCTATAAGTACTATTATTTTTATCACAATGTATATTTATATAAATATTTATATTTATTCTCCTTTGGAATTTCCTATATATATATATATATATATGTTTTAAAAGTATTTTGGTTGGGTGAATTTGAGTCTAATTTGTTAGTTGTTGTAATTATGGTCAAATGGAAGTTAATTGAGTGAAAAAGGGAAAATAAACTACAAAAAGAGAGTTCAATTTGTTTATTTAAACTAAAGGTTTCTAGATGTGCTGAATGTAAATAAAAGGTTTTTAGTTCTTTGCCATTTCAAACGACTTTCTAAAATCCCACGTTTTAAAACTTTGATCCGTTCCAACGACGGATTAAGCGAACCTTGTAATTAAAATCGTTTTTCTTGTAAATAATGAAGTTTTGAATCGTTTTCCTAACTAAACGGTTTTGTACAAAAATAAATGGACTTGTATGCTTAATCACGCTTTTGGATAAAACTTCTTATTTCACGTTTTCAAATGCTCGAATCGTTCCAACGGCGATTCGAGTGAACATCATGTCAATCCACGGGGTTTTGAAACATGCCTAAATCGTTCCAACGGCGATTAAGGCACGAACCATGTAAATAAACTTTCTTTTCGGGGAGTGAGATTAGTTTAGATTGAATGTACGGCTTAAAACACAATTCACGTTGTAAATAAATCAATTTATTCTTCTATCTCCCTCTTTCTTCCATATACTCTAAATTCATGTAAATGGGTGATTCTTTACTAATATGGCTTTCAATAATATATGCTCAAAACGGTTTTCAAAAACGAGAAAGAAAAGGTTTCAAATGAATTTTAAACTTAAAGAAATATGCGATTAGTCTGTTAGCGCCTAACATGCTAAGTAGCCTTTCTCCAGAAGGGAGCTAGCCTTCTCGGCTCGTACCTAAGTTTTTCGAACCCTCACCGGTCTCCCGCAAGGGATCGGTGTTTATTTCCCATTCGTGGGTGGCGACTCTTCCATACTCCGAGCTCCGGCCCTGCCGAGTAGTTTGATTCCGTGATTGGTTGCTTTCGGCGCCAATCACAGCATCTGTCGTCAACGGTGTCCACCCCCCGGTCCGCCCGGGTGAGGCCGCGGCTCCCACACTAGGATTCATAGAATGAATCAGAGGCAAACAGAATGTAAAAGAGAAAGAAATCCCTTTCAGGGAACCTATCGACCAATGCAGACATCTTCCTAGGACTTGAAGGGTGGAAGCCTTGAATAATCCTCTGGAGCACGAAGGATGGTGTTCTTCAATGGCAGATAGAGGAAGGAGGAGGATTCTTCAAGTATGGAGGCTAGGGTTTTATTTTACAAAACTAAGGATATCTAAATACAGAGATGCAATGTTCTATTTATAGTTGTAGTTTCGTGTCTAAACCTAGTCTAACTTGTTTCCCAATGCAGGTGGAAGAGGTGGAGCGCAAACTTGGAGTCATAGGGCTGGGAATCAGTATTTTTACTGATTCCCGCAGGCCAGCTCGCCGAGCTGGCTTGTAGAGGCCACTTCGATGGGTTGGTGATTCCTAGTTCGCCGAGCGACTGTCGTGGGTCCCCAAGACACGAGTTTTGCCCGAAATTGATCCCGTTTTAACCTGCACATGCACATAAACTCCAAAAAAACATTAGTCCAAAGGCTAAATTGACCCACCAGTCATTAGAGTTGAGTAAAAACTCCATTTGGTGTGACCTTTGGTGGATCAATTAGCCGAAATAAATGAGTGATAGTTCACGTGTGTGCTATTTTGGCAATATTTTTCCTGAAAACAATCTGAAATGGCTAGACACTACAAAAGTAAATAAACCATGTACTAAAACTAAATAACATGCACACATGCATAAAAGTGCGAGAAATGCTAGCTTATTTAATGAAAACTAATGAAAACTATCCTAAAACCCGTACCTAAAGATAGGGGTTTTCGACCCCTATCAAAGCTCCATCAATATTATCACTCGTAAGGCTTACGAAGCATTGTGTCTCGATCATGAAAGGTTTATTCCAACTCTATTTCCATTGGTGGGGATATCAGGGCATTCGGTACCCTGCCTTGGTAGCACACAGATGGCCATTTCTATTGGTGATGGTTTGGTCAAGTGGGATTCTAAAGCTGAATTTTTCGTAATTGATTCTGGGCTTCCTTATAATGTCATAATAGGGCATCCACTTCTAGCTGGATCTACAGGTGTTTTGTCTATGCATCACTTGGCATGGCAGATTCCAACGAAGGAAAGTATGTAAGTAGGTCAAAGGAATCAAATTATTGCATAAGAAACTTATCTTACATCTTTAAACATGAAGTGCATGCAAGATCCTATGAAGGACGAAAGGGGGCGAACCAAGCCAGCTGAAGCATTAGCAATTGTTTGGTTGGCCGAGGGGAAATCTATCAAGATTGCTTCTAAGATCCTAGAGTAGCCGAAAGCTGATATCATTTCACCGTTGAAGAAAAATGTTCAGGCCTTCACCTGGTCTCCCATGGATACCACTGGAATTTCTCCAGACCTTATGATGCACTATTTGAACATTTAGAAGGATGCTCCTCCTGTTAAGCAAAAGTTAAAAAATCATGGTGTAGACAAGCAGAAAATTATTATGGCCAAAATGAAAAAGTTATTAGATTGTGATTGTTGAAACACCTTTCCACATGATTTTGATTTGACAAAATTATTTAACAAGAATTAAATCTTCATGATAAAAATATTCCAACACATTAAATTTAAATGCTTTGAGTTCATACTAATGTGTTTGCTCAATGCTAAGTTATTCAATTCATAAGACATTAAGTTGAACGACCCAAAGGCCCACAAGATAAAGTCAAGCCCAAGCCAACGGATCAAAGCCTCACGGCCCAAACAGATCAAAACGCAGTTCGTACTGAGTAAAATGCAAGCCCAGATATGAGAAGGATCGAGAAGCCTTCGACTAAAAGCTTCAAGACGAAGCTACTGAGTTGAGCGATAAGAAAGTCAGGTCAGCAGCTGACCTGAATAAACTTGAAGACAAAGTATTTCTACTTTGGGTAAAGTTCAGAAGACGCAGAAAGCTGTCTGGAAGACTTTACCATAATTGTAGAGTCATTCTCTCTTGTCTGACGAAAAGCTGCTGAGCACTGTCGAAGACAGAAGATACCAAAATTTGATTGGCCGAGGACGTTGAGCACATACTGAGTGAAAGCGACAGGAAGCTGTTTCCCTCCAACGGTTATTTCGAAATTCGAAATTACTGGTGCATCAAATGTCACTATAAATAGGCCACTCAAACGCTTCATTCGATGCAGATCTTCAATCAAGTCGAAACGCTGACCAAATTGATATTCGAAGTTCTATGAGAAAAGCAAAGCAAAATCTTACACCAATTCCAATTCTGTGTAAAAGTCTAGAGTGATTTAAATAATCTAAAGTGTCTTAGCAATTGTTGTTTAGGACAATCAAACACTTATCATTACTAGAAGTATAGAAAGGAGAAGCTGAGTACTCGGTCATAGTACTCAGCGGTAGAAATAGGAGTGAGTAGAGGAATAGAGGAAGGTACTCTTGTATACTCAGCTTGCTATTGTAAGAGGTTTGTGCTATACCTTTAAAGAGCTCAGTAGAGGATTCTAAAAAGCTCGAAAGGAATTCCGGGGACTAGACGTAGGCGGAGAGGCCGAACCAGGATACGTCTGCTGAGTAATATCTTTCTAACCCTTATCTCCTTAAATTATTGCTTGCTATAACACTGCCTAGTTAAACGCTAAAAAGAACATAAGCTGAGTTGAGTGAACTGAGAAGCTAAGTTCAGGAATAGACTTAAGTGCTATTTCCTGACTCAAGGATAGATTCAGACTTAGTCACCTGTTGACTAAGCTTGTATCTAAAACTTACTCAGTTCCACTGTGCTAAAAGACTTCGAGAAAGTCTAAGTTAAAAATTAATAGTCAGCCTTATATGAAATTTTTTAAATAGTTCCTAACCCCCCCTTGGAACTAATATTATCACGTTACACGGGACCAACAGTGATCACATCGAAGAGGTCATTTATGCAAAGTAGATTGCCAATTGGTAAAGAACACTAACGGTAAGTGGCGTATGTGTGTAGACTTCACTAATCTTAACAAGGAATGCCCTAAGGATGCCTATCCACTTTTATGTATAGACATGCTTATCGACTCTACAGCAGGCTTCACCATCTACTCACTTATGGATGCCGCAGCTGGGTATCATCAAATCCCAATGAATCCTGAAGATTTTTTGAATACGTATTTTCAAACAGATGAAGGTACGTACATATATAACATTATGCCTTTTGGGCTGAAAAATTCGGGAGCAACTTACCAACAACTGGTAAGTAAAATCTTTCGGGATCTCATTAGGGATAAAGTTGAAATTTATATTGATGAGATGTTTTTCAAGAGTAGATCAGTAGAAGAGCATGTGGCAGATTTGGCTATAGTTTTTGCTACATTGCAAGAACTAGAGCACACCAATAAAATTCTCCTTTTAGAGGAGTTTTAGGAACATCTTTATTATCTTTGGGGGGCAAAAGCTTCACCCAAAAGTTGAAATCACCATCAGGATAAATTCGCTTTAAGGCCCGAAGAAACAAAACTATGAACTTCAGCTATCAGCTAAGTCCTAGTTGTTTTGCTTCTTCGATAACTTGAGCAAGGGTCATGTTCATTTATTCATTTAGATCCTTCACTGTTTGCGTGAAAGCAACTTCGGCAATAGAATTCTCTGCCTCTAAAGATTCAACCTTTTTTCACAGAGTATTGGAATCTTGAGCTACCATCAATCCCTTATTTTCTAAGTCATCTTCATCTTTATTTTGGGTGGCTTCAAACTTTATACAGCTAAGGCAATTTCCATTTCATCCACCTTCTCTCTTAAAGCACCAATGTCGACCTCAAACCTATTTAGTGCCTTCAAATGCTTGTCAGCATTTGTGGTCGAAGTATCGTTATTAGCTTGAAAGCTTCACAGCCTTTGTAGTTTCTTCCGAATGATCTCATCTTTATCACGGATTACTTGTTCCAAATCCTTGGCACCTTTTGCTTCTTGCAGTGCACGTTTTTCTTGACATTTTGCTTCAACCACTGCAACATGGGATTTTTCAACTTCGTTCTTTGCTATTGCCAGCTCATCTCTTGCATCATCCGGCTCTTTAAGAGCTTCGATAGTGATAGAGGTATGTTTAGCAATCTCTTCTTGTTGCTGATGATACTTGGCAGCCAAATTCTTATATTGCTCAACCAGCAGAGTGGTCAAAGACAAATCCTGAAAGCGTGAAGCTATGATTAGAATTAGTTAAATGGATGAGTAAGATAATGCAAGAGAAAACTTACAACAACTTTATGCGTTAAGGTTTCTCGTGCAGCTTCATATACGGATAAATGTTCAAAGAAATCAGCATCACTATGCCTTACCGATAGGCGGGAAATCTCTTCAGTTGTGCATGGGATACGTAATGATAGGCATTCCCTGAAGACTTGATGCAACAGCTGCAAATTCCAAATTGAAGATTAAGAGTGCTAAAGAGAATGTGTGATACAAAATTAAAAGTATATCATTAATATCTCTAGCCAATCATATTTGGCATGTGTCTCCAGCATTTCTAGATTAACTTCACCAGTAACCTGATTAACAGTTTCTAGATTCACTATGGGAGGGAGAGAGTATTTTTGGTTTGCTTTCCTTCGAGCTCTCTCTTCTTTATACACTTTGAGTTTCTTGGCCACATGCTCTTTTTAGTCTGTCACTTTGATGGGTCTGGGACGTTTCTCTATAAAGTAGGAGTCTTTAAAAAAAGGGACTTGGATCCTTCTCAGACGACAGTTCTAAGTTAACTTTTCCTAGCTCATTTCTTCCATTCGCAACGCTTCTTCAGTGTCAAATACATTTGAATCAGAATAAGAAGAGTCACTTTTTACACTGGAAGGTTTTTTTACAAGTTTAGCTTTGAGCTTGGCTTGTTCAACCCTTCTCGAGCTTTCACCTCAGTTCGTAGTAGCAATTTGAACGGTTTGGGCAACTTCAAGTGAGGAAGGCACTAAAAATATTTGTATGTTTTCCTTCATTTCCTCATTTTGAAGATCTGAAGTATCACCAAATCTTCCAAGAGAATGAGGCATTGCTTCATTAGAAGTAGCTACTTTGTTTAATGGAGTGGAGGAGATGAAGGGAAGAGCTTTGACATCTTTAGTAGGGGCCAGTGGAGGAGGTCTTGATGAAGTGTTGGCAGTGGAGGAAGTTTCAGCGGAAATTTTTTCTAGGTTTGGTTAAGTGATTCTCGTAAAATATATAGCAATAAATAGGACAAGTGTATCCCATCACAACAAGTAATATAGTGCTTAAGCACAAGATCGAACCACAAAGACTATTATCCTAATTAGTATATTCAATTGGTAAATCTATCTATTTAGCAAGGTCGAAAAGCAATTAGGTTGTAAACTAGTAAAATAAACAACTAAACTAAGAAAGCAGTAAACAAAACAAGCCGCATGGTGCATTGTGATTAATGGTAGTTGATGCTCGTAAAGTATATAGCATTTAATAGGACAAGTGTATCCTATCGCAACAAGTAATATTGTGCTAAGTACGAGAGTGAACCACAAAGACTATTTGTTATAATTAGTAAATCTACCTAGAGTGATCTAATCGTTTAGAGGGTTGGATAAATGTTTGGGTTTTGAATAACTAATTAACTAATTGAAAGCAGTAAAGATAACAAAATAGAGTGAATAATTGACAGGGTAGAAGGTGAATTAATGGATGGCACAACCTAGGCTGAGGAATCCTTTGATTAAATCCTATGTATGGGTTTAGGGAGTTCAGATTTATGTTTTACCAGTGATTGACGGTAATTTCCCTAAGTGAAAGACAAATGTGATCAGTATTCGTCTATCCTATTCACATGCATTCGGGTGACGGCTTGATTAGGCATATACCCTAGGTCATGCAAAGCGTTAGGTTCTTTGGCAACTAAGGCTAAAGCCGTAGCCCAGCCACGAAGCTGCACTCCTAATGGTCTCTAGCGAGGTCAGGTTTACACAGATTCAGTATAGATAATTCCATGGTCAGGTTCTTATCTATCTATAATCCTATTTAATGTCAGGGTCACAGGCATTAAGCACATTATATACATAAACAGGCTAGTTGATCAGTATCAATGTTCATTCTAGCATTAATCCTGTTCCTAACAATTTCTAGGCATTAAGCATGCATAAACTGATCAATCAAAGGTCCTAGATCCCTAATCATACATATTCATACAATCAATTTCATCCCCATCCCAAATTGGACGGGGATCAGTTCATAGACAAACCAATCATAGCAATAGGCATATATGAATAATGGAAAAAACTTCAATTAAATATAAAAGGAAAAGATAAGAGGAAGAGATAGAAATCCAAAACCCGCTTGTCGATTCTGATTACAAAAATAGAAGATGAGGAGCTTCTCCCATCAATTGTTCTTCAATAAGAAATAAAAACAGAAATAAACCTAATCTAGAAAGCAGGAAAAGCTAAACTAAAAGCTAAAAATAAAAATCTACATTGTGACGGCTCTTAAGGAATCTGTCTCCCCGAATAATGAAGACTAGCTCCCTATTTATAGAGTTAGGGAGAAACCCTAATTTCTTCGGGGAGAAATAGGCATTTACAAAGTGTTTTGTTGGGCTTCTAGGCCCAACCCGCGGATTTCAGCAAGAGGGAAGGCGCTGGTGCGCCTTCCCCCGCCTCGTCTCGTTGAGACAAGGCCTTTCTCGACGAGACGAGGGCCTGTCTCGACGAGACAGCCTGTGTCTCACCGAGACAGGTCCCATTTGGGGGATTAAACTCTGGTTTTTTTTATCCTTTTGAGTCTCTGGGCTTCCAAAAGATGCTCTAATGGTCCCTGATGAATCCCAAAAGTGCTACGATGGTCCCTGAAAAGTCCGGTAATTCTCCAATGAGCTTTAGTCTGGTTCAGAAATGCACGAAAGGTCCCTAAAAATCCCTGAAAACACCGAAAATGCCATAAATAAAGGAAATTATTAATTCTAACTAAAATGTAACAAAACGATACTCAAATTAAAAGGAAATAGAGCAAAAACAAACTAAAATGATCCTAAAAACTCTATACAAATGGGAGCTATCAACCTCCCCACACTTGGATTTTGCTTGTCCTCAAGTAAGACAGAATCCAAAACAGAGAAAAATCAAAAAATAGCTCCCTTACAAAAACAAGAATCTACTACACTTTATTATCCACAACAGTTCAGACTACTCATTTTGCAATTCAAAACATAATGAACCTCAGACGAGTCTCCAAAACTGATTAATTTGGTTTTATCGATCAACATTTCATGAAAACAAAAGAAAATGACTAAAATTGATAGCTCACATGTGGTCACTCTAACGCTCAAGTGTTTGAGTGTAAATTTTTTTATTTGTAAGCTCTCTACATTTTATTGCACAAAGTGGTCACGTTGGGATTGCATCATCCATCCGGTCAAAATTAATGTATTAAAATTAAACAAAATCATAGGTCTTTAATTAAAGGGTTGTAACATTGGCTAAAAGTTGGGGTAGGAAAAAGAGAATTTTAGGAAAAAAATTAAATGACTCAAATAGTTAAGATTTTTGCAAAAAGGACACTGAATTAGGGAGCTATAAACCACTTCCCCACACTTAAATTTTGTTTGTCCTCAAGCAAGTCAGAATCCAAAAGAGACATGTTTTCCGCTATGTATAAGAAGGTTTAACTATCTACATTAGTAAATCAAAGACGAGGAGAAGAAAAAACGAACTGAGACCTATCCATTTCCACAGCGCATTGACGCAACTAGTAGTAAACAGTCTCACTTATTGAGAGTCTTCACTTTTAAAGTATTTATATTCATATATATATATAAATTGAAGAGGGTATATGGAAATAAAGTAGTTTATTCCCGAATGTTCTTGTATCAATAAATGAAGTTAAGGTATAACATCGATTATGAGTTTAAAATTAGTTAAGGCTGAATTAGTTGATAGATGAAATTAATAATTATAGGAGAGAAGTCTAGTAATGAAAATACAGAGGTGAGAAGTGGAAGATAGAAATAGGAGCAATTAATGGAAATTTGAAGAAGTGACAAATCATATACACAAGTTGGCAGCTTTTATAATGCAAGCAAGCAAACGTTCCTCATCATCTGCAGGCTTTTCCTGGTTGGACTGTTTTGGTCATTTTCGAAAAATCCATGCCTTGTTTAACTGATTGCATATTCTACTTTGTCCTTACTTTCTTTTTCAATTTTCAGAGACTCAACTCGCTCCTTTTATATCATCCATCCATCCATCCATCTAACTACAGATAAACAACATTCAAATCTTCCTTGAAATCTTCAATTTGAAGCACATCTTCTACCTTCTCCCACCCAACAACCCATATGCATGCTATTTGATTTATAATTACCATCCATAATCAACATTATTTACTCTACCAAATACCAATTCCATTTCATAATTACTTGTTCATTTCTATTCTAGTAAACATTATACACTAGGAATTTCACTTGTATATATTTAATTTTTTAATACCAATCTACTCACAATTAAATTAAATTGGTTTTTCTAACTAGTTTAACCGAGTCACTAAGCCAAAATCTTAAGTTGTTTGATTTCACAAGATCAATGAATACTATTTATTAGGTATACATAATTACACATCTAAATTTATTCTAATGAAAGCTTACAAAAGCAGAAAAAAGGGAAGGACCTAAATAGGTCCATCTGTTACTCTTACGAACTCCTACAAAGTCATCAGTGAACTAAGTTATTCCGACGCATTCGGTGGTGATTCCCGTAGCATGTGTAGTCCCTAGGGAGATGAAATAACATGTTCTGCTAACCAACTCGCGCATAAGTTTGCTTCTCTAAAGATATGAGTAAACATAATAACCATTCTATTCTCGTAGCCCACTATGGCTGTCAAGACCAATCCCTAGGTGTGGAATTGAAAATTCTCTTTCGCTCCATTGAGAAGATGAATAACTTCCGAACAATTTGATTCCACCCAGCAATGGCGAACGCAGCCCGGTGCCTGGGGAGACGCCAACCCCCCCCCCCCCCCCCCCCCCTTTCGGCGTCGGCGCTACCTCCAAAAAATATAGGTAGGTTAATGAGAACATCCTGAGTAAGGGTGTGCACATTGTCTTGAAGAGCATCAGTAAATGAAACAGGAGCCATTGTATTGACGTGCTCGGAATTGCCAGATGTCTGGTCTTTGGATGGAGAGGTTTTTGGTGATGGAGTTGGAGTAGGGTCAGAGATGGTTGGAGCATCAAGAGTTTGGTCGTTTAATGTGAGCAAAGGCTGATTCAGTATTTTTATCAACCAAGTTGGGGTTAGAGAGGTCTTTGATGGCTTGATCTCCTGAGCTAAGATCAGAGGCTTGATTTTCAAAGACGGTGTCAGAAGTCATATGCTCAGAATAAGAGAGAAAAGTATATGGGCCGCAAATTTATATATTAGGGATAAGATAATTTAATTGATAATTATAATTAGATTATAGTTATAGTTTTATGTTTTAATATTAATTAAAATGTTTAATGTGATTATATCTCTAATTAATTAAATCCCTAACATAAATAAATATCTAATTAGATTAGGATTATCATTTATTTATTTATATTAAGATATAGATAATGATAATGATAATATTTATTTATTTCTTTATCTATTAGTAAACCGATTTGGAATAGGATCCTAATTAAGTGATTAAACCTGATGTGATTAGGGTAAATATTTGGAAGAATATAAATAGTCCATACCTATGAATTTCGGCCTATGTATATTCAAGCGGCTAAGAATTTCTTCTAACTTCAACTCATCTTAATTACTCTTTCGTTTACTCTCTCTCTCTCTTTGATATCGTATCGATTCCTTTAGAGACAATCAATTTAGATTGTTATTCATTGGTTGATTACTAACCGTTTTCTTTTCATTGTTCATGAAATACGGTTAAGAAGTTGTGGTCACTTCATTTGCAACGGCAGATTGATCTTTAGAAAATGTACATTTGTTTAATCCCTCTTTATATGAAATAACGATTAACGTTGCACATAGGCTTGTCTATTTTCCTTCAAGGACTTGGGAGAAGCAGTTTATATCTTAGGGATTAAGATCTATAGATATAGATCGAGAAGATCGCTTGGCCTTCCAATCTACATGCATTGACAATATGCTAAAGCAGTTTAACATGCATGAATAAAAAAGGGGTAACTCGCCCATGCTACATAGGGACAAGTTAAATAATCATCAGTGTCCCAAAATGGAAGATGATAAGAAGCGTATGGCTGTAGTTTCTTAATCTAGTGCAATTGGTTCGATTATGTATGTTAGGCTTTGCACTATGCTTGATGTAACGTTTGCATTGAGCATGATAAGTTGCTATCAGGGAAATCCAGGTGATGATCACTAGATCGCTGTTAAAAACATTCTTAAATATTTAAGAAGGACTAGAGACATGTTCCTTATATATGGAGGAGGAGAACTAAAAATAGAAGGATTTTCAAATGCTATGTTGGGGTTTAGTGTCCTATAGACAATTGTTCCAGGATATAAATCTAATGTAAATGAATTGTTCTTTATGTCATTTGTTTTAATAAGATATGGTTTCATAACTATATAAAGGCAACCTCTTTTAAAGAACTAAATAAGTCTAATAAAAGGAAATCCCTAAGCTTATTTAAAGTGATTATAAAGTGTTCATACAAGCATTAAGTGAGACAAAAGATTATAATAAACTAATAAACTTAAAACCACCCCAAGTCAAGTGATATGTTTTGAATAGGGATTGACATAACACTGTTAAGACTTGCATGTAACAATTTTTTCTATCAAGACAGAGAGCTGATCTCACAAGCTTCAGATATGTAGATATCTGGACAGTTACATTGATCCAATGAAAGGGTTCATTAGGATTGGGGACCCGACTTGAGATAACAGGATGGATAGATTTATCCTTGTCACTTGTTCATCTCATTAGTATTAATAGGTATAAGTAATCCTCAAACTCAAAAGAATGTTAATTAGTGATTCTGGATTATGGAATGTGATGCGTTGATCCTGTTCGTACACGATCCATAACAGGGATGACTCTGGGGTGTGTTCGGCAGATGTTAGGTATCACAAGAAGTAATTGCAGGGTACTTAACATTGGATTGAGCATTTGTCACTCCTGATAAATGGGAGATACGTCCAAGGATCGGTTGTGGAAGACTTGACTCTAAATCCTTGCAAGGTGATAGCTTAAGACTTGAAATGCAGATTTCACTTAACTTATCTAATTGGAGTTAACTCGGCCTTACAAGTAAAACGAACGTCTCGCTATATGTGACTTGACATTATCCATAGTCATAAGATTCTGTTCAAGGATGTAGTTAATGAAGGATCGAATTATACTGTAACTAATACGGAAAGGTCAACGACAGAATCAACATGTCTTCTTATAGCTCTGGGGGAATGTTTTGGATCTGCGAATCACAGTTCGCATACTCATTCCGTTATACAAAGATTGAATGTAATTTTGAGAAATTAATTTAATAGTTGTATACGGCTAGAAGGAATAAGAACCTAATGGGTCACACATTAAACTTAGAACCCAAAAGAGAAACAAATGTTAATTAATTGATGGAAGTCCAACTTAGTCCACTAAGGCCCAGTAATAGGGGGGCGATTTCTATGTGTTGTGACACATAAGGAATTAATTTAAGTTTTAACAATTATAATTAGATTATGATTATGGATTAAATTAATTATAGGATAAATAAGTTAGGAGGTTTATTGAGATTAAATTACTTCTAATTATTATCTTATTAATAAGTTATTATTATCTTTATATGTAGATATAATTATAGATAATAACAATAAGAGTATTATTTCGAATTAAACTCTTATTCAGTAACCTAATTCTATCTGACTAGAGTTTAGATGGAAGAGGCTATATTAACCCCCCTTAGTGGTAAATTTCGGCCACCCTTGCTTATCTTGGAGAGAGAGAATTTCGACCCCTACTGTAGTGGATCGTCTTTCACCGCTTGCTTCCGAATCAATTGATTTCATCTCTTTCCTTTTACTCCTTGATCTTGTGTTGAGTTCTAACTTCGTTTGAATTGTGTTTTGTTTTGTGCTCGTGAACTCGGATTAAGACTTGAGGGCACTTCGCTTGCAACGGTAGATAGTTCATCAAAAGGTATTTCCTTCTATCACTCTTTATATGAAATAACGATTAACAGATCTTGATTAAAGGAAATAGGTTAAAATTTTTATATTTCCGCTGGCAAACGTTTGCCTATTTTCCTTCAGTGGTATCAGAGACTGCATTAAATCCGTTATTTCATATATGAAAATTAAAAGGTTTTTCAATCAGATTGAATAAATATTTATTGTTAGGATAATTAACAAAACTGTTTTGATTAATTAATTCTAAAGATAAATAAGTTTTAATTAATTGTTAATTAAAATTGATTATGCATATGTTCCTAATTATTTTGGATGGTAATCATTGTAACAAAATCTATTTGTTTTATGGTTGGATTAATTAAAGTTAGTTTTATTAATTCTAAAGATAAAACAGAAAATCTTTAAAAGCTTTTCTTATATTCTGAAAATCGTTTTAAAATTGTTTTACTCTCTCTCTCTCTCTTTGATATTGCATCGATTCCTTTAGAGACAATCAATTTAGATTGTTATTCATTGGTTGATTACTAACCGTTTTCTTTTCATTGTTCGTGAAATATGGTTAAGAAGTTGTGGGCACTTCATTTGCAACGGCAAATTGATCTTTAGAAAAGGTACATTTGTTTAATCCCTCTTTATATGAAATAACGATTAACGTTGCGCAGAGGCTTGTCTATTTTCCTTCAAGGACTTGGGAGAAGCAGTTTATATCTGAGGGATTAAGATCTATAGAGATAGATCGAGAAGACCGTTTGGCCTTCCAATCTACATACATTGACAATGTGCTAAAGCAGTTTAACATGCATGAATAAAAAAGGGGTAACTCGCCCATGCTACATAGGGACAAGTTAAATAATCATCAGTGTCCCAAAATGGAAGATGATAAGAAGCGTATGGATGTAGTTTCTTAATCTAGTTCAATTGGTTCGATTATGTATGTTAGGCTTTGCACTATGCTTGATGTAGTGTTTGCATTGAGCATGATAAGTTGCTATCAGGGAAATCCAGGTGATGATCACTAGATCGATCTTAAAAACATTCTTAAATATTTGAGAAGGACTAGAGACATGTTCCTTATATATGGAGGAGGAGAACTAAAAATAGAAGGATTTTCAAATGCTATGTTGGGGTTTAGTGTCCTATAGACAATTGTTCAAGGATATAAAACTAATGTAAATGAATTGTTCTTTATGTCATTTGTTTTAATAAGATATGGTTTCATAACTATATAAAGGCAACCTCTTTTAAGACTTGCATGTAACAATGTTTTTTGTCGAGACAGAGAGCTGATCTCACAAGCTTCAGATATGCAGATATCTGGACAGTTACATTGATCCAATGAAAGGGTTCATTAGGATTGGGGACCCGACTTGAGATAACAGGATGGATAGATTTATCCTTGGCACTTGTTCATCTCATTGGTATTAATAGGTATAAGTAATCCTCAGACTCAAAAGAATGTTAATTAGTGATTCTGGATTATGGAATGTGATGCTTTGATCCTGTTCGTACACAATCCATAACAGGGATGACTCTGGGGTGTGTTCGACAGACGTTAGGTATCACAGGAAGTAATTGCAGGGTAGTTAACATTGGATTGAGCATTTGTCACTCCTCATAAATGGGAGATACGTCCAAGGATCGCTTGTGGAAGACTTGACTCTAAATCCTTGCAAGGTGATAGCTTAAGACTTGAAATGCAGATTTCACTTAACCTATCTAATTGGAGTTAACTCGGCCTGTACAAGTAAAACGAACGTCTCGCTATATGTGACTTGACATCATCCATAGTCATAAGATTCTGTTCAAGGATGTAGTTCGAATTATACTGTAACTAATACGGAAAGGTCAACGACGAAATCAACATGTCTTCTTATAGCTCTGGGGGAATGTTTCGGATCTGCGAATCACAGTTCGCGTACTCATTCCGTTATACAAAGATTGAATGTAATTTTGAGAAATTAATTTAATAGTTGTATATGGCTAGAAGCAATAAGAACCTAATGGGTCACACATAAGACTTGGAACCCAAAAGAGAAACTGATGTTAATTAATTGACGGAAGCCCAACTAAGTCCACTAAGGCCCAGTAATAGGGGGGAGATTTCTATGTGTTGTGACACATATGGAATTAATTTAAGTTTTAACAATTATAATTAGATTATGATTATAGATTAAATTAATTATAGGATAAATAAGTTAGGAGGTTTATTGAGATTAAATTGCTTCTAATTATTATCTTATTAATAAGTTATTATTATCTTTATATTTAGATATAATTATAGATAATAACAATAAGAGTATGATTCCGAATTAAACTCTTATTCAGTAACCTAATTCTATCTGACTAGGGTTTAGATGGAAGAGGCTATATTAACCCCCCTTAGTGGTAAATTTCGGCCACCCTTGCTTATCCCAGAGAGAGAGAATTTCGACCCCTACTGTAGTGGATCGTCTTTCACCACTTGCTTCCGAATAAATTGATTTCATCTCTTTCCTTTTACTCATTGATCTTGTGTTGATTAATTCGAGGCAATCTATCTTGATTGCTATTATACGGTTGAGTTCTAACTTCGTTTGATTTGTGTTTTGTTTTGTGCTCGTGAACTCGGATTAAGAGTTGAGGGCACTTCGCTTGCAACGGTAGATAGTTCATCAAAAGGTATTTCCTTCTATCACTCTTTATATGAAATAACGATTAACGGATCTTGATTAAAGGAAATAGGTTAAAATTTTTATATTTCCGCTGCCAAACGTTTGCCTATTTTCCTTCAGTGGTATCAGAGACTGCGTTAAATCCGTTATTTCATATATGAAAATTAAAAGGTTTTTCAATCAGATTGAATAAATATTTATTATTAGGATAATTAACAAAACTGTTTTGATTAATTAATTCTAAAGATAAATAAATTTTAATTAATTGTTAATTAAAATTGATTATGCATATGTTCCTAATTATTTTGGATGATAATCATTGTAACAAAATCTATTTGTTTTATGGTTGGATTAATAAAAGTTAGTTTTATTAATTCTAAAGATAAAACAGAAAATCTTTAAAAGCTTTTCTTATATTCTGAAAATCGTTTTAAAATTGTTTTAAAACAAATATATATATATTTATATTTAAAAAATAAAAATAAAAATAAAAACAGCAGTATGGGTTGCACCGCGAGGGAGCAACCCGAACTACTGTTGATGGTTGCTGCCTCCCGACAGCAACCAGTAGCGACTGGGCGTCGCTGTCGCAAGGCAGCGGTGGCCTAGCCGCTGTGCTGCTGCCAGACGGCAGCAGCAATTTAGGTCGGGCCTTTACGGTCCCGGCCTATGTTGTGTGTATTTAGATGTTTTAAAAATCGTGTTTAAAATAAAATAGTTTTAAATATATTTATATATATATGTTTCAGAAATTAATAGTTTTCTGTTTTGATTATTGAATAAAAGAATTTATTTAAAAGTTTGTTTTACTTATTTGTAAATCAAAGATGTTAAATGAATTAAAACAAAATAACTGGGATATGCATAACAAAAGGTTTTGTATAGTTATATTAATCTAATATGTAATTGTTACATTTTAATTAGATTAGATGTAGAACATACAAAACTGATAGAATTAAAATTGGATGAAAGTTAATTTGACAAGTTAATGTGATTAACCTAAATATTAAATAAATATTTTATGTAATCAACCAATTAAATTTATTTAATTGAGTCAATACATGGTTGGAGTTATGGACATATTTGGACCCTCTATTTAGTCTTTTGGTATTTTGGAAATAGGAGCTGCGTGTCCTGCCTATCTATTATCTATTGTAATTTCTCATCTCATCTAATTCCCTTAAAATTAAATTGAAGTTTTCTTTAGTACTATAGAAATTAATATTGATGTAATTTCAAGGCGCCATGGAGAAGACGGAGGACCTAAAAGAGAAATATGTAATAGTTAGTATTTCCTTAGGTTTGACCTTTTATTCTGTTTCTAGCTCAACGGAATAATTTAGATAATATATCCATAACGCCAATGTATATTGTATGTGTCTGATATATGCTAAAGCAAATCAAGACCAGGTTAGATTATGAGACTTAAAATAAAAATCCCTCACTAATTAAAAGTTAAGTAAATAAGTAAGTTATTAAAATCGGTTGCCCCTCCCTAATATTATAATTTAGCCGGCAGTACTGGGGGCCTTTGGGTTGTTGAGTAAACTCAAGCTCGGGGTCTTATGGTAACACCTGAATTATCGAAAATCGTTTTCATGAATATGGGGTAATACTTAAATTAGATTATGGTAATTGGATGGGTAAACTCATGTTGTCATAAACTAATGGGCAATATGGTTGGGATTAATATGAACACATATTAGTTACTAATGTGGTTAGTAACCCAATAACCTAGGAATCACATTGTTGATGCGATTGATTGTATGAATCGATCTAACAAATGGGACTAGCTTGTTGAGTAAACTCAATGTGAAATTTCAGGAGTTAGGATCCTAAATCACTAAAGGATTTGTGAAATTCTTCGAATTAATATGGAGGGCTATTAATTTGGCAAAATAGTGGGAGCAATTTAAAATGAAATTAAAAGGCCTATAATTCTAGATCAATATACTTTAAAACAAATGAATAACATACATTTACTCTTTCTCACTCTCAGGTTAAATTAAAACACTCGTAAAATCATCACTAAAACCAATCTGCAAAATATACTTACCGATAACAAGTTGAACGGTTCAAACTTCACCGACTGGTATCGCAACCTCAAAATTGTTTTGAAGTTCGATAAGATAGGGTATGTACTTGATAGATCGATACCCCCTACCCGGGCTAATGATGCTCCCATCAAAGAGATCGATGCTTACCAGAAGCATAAGGCTGATGACGATCACGCGGGATGCATCATACTTGCATCGATGACACCGGAATTGCAAAGGCAACATGAGGAGATGGATGCATATTCCATCATCGTGCCCCTGAAAGTGTTGTTTGGGAAACAAACTCGGTGCGAACGCTACGAGATATCAAAACTGTTATATCATTGCAAGATGCAAGAGGGCACATCTGTGATGACACATTGTGTCAAGATGATAGGCTTTATTACCAAGCTTTCTAGTATTAGATTCACGATGGATCACGAGCTAAGTGTGGACTTACTCCTTCAATCCCTCCCAGAGAGTTATTCACAGTTCATCATGAACTACCAGATGAATGACTTGAAAACCTCTCTTGAAGAGCTTGCAAACATGCTCAAGACAGTTGAGCCCAATATGAAGAAAGACAAGGCAATACCGGCTCTTGTCATGGAGGGATCAAATAAGAGGAAGGGGAACTTTCCCAATCCTAAACATCCCAGGAAAAGGCAAGAGGGCCATGCCCACTAAGGGGAAGCAAGTGAAGAAGCCCAAAAGAGAGTGCCACTTCTGTGGTAAAGACGGGCATTGGAGAAGGAATTGCAAGGCGTACCTAGCATCCCTCAAGAAGGGAAAAGATGGTGCTTCAACATCTGGTATGTTTTATATTGAAATAAATACAATTTCATAGTCTGAATATTGGGTATTGGATACCAGATGTGGATCTCATATTTGTATGAATATGCAGGGACTAAGACAGACTAGGGAATTGAAGAAGGGAAGCATAAATTTGCGAGTAGGAAATGGAGCAAGAGTTGTCGCGCTCACAATTGGAGATTATGCTTTGAGTTTGCCCTCTGGGCTTGTAATAGAATTAAGGAACTGTTTGTATGTTCGAGAGATGTCTAGAAACATCATTTCTATTAGCTGTCTTGTTGATGACGGCTTTCATATTTCAATAAAGAACAAACATTGCGAGTTTTTTAGAGATGGGATTTTCTATTTTTCAGGAATATCATTAAATGGGATTTATGTGTTAGATGATAAAATTTCTGTATTCGCAATTGATACCAAAAGACATAAGCTAGATAATTCAACTTACTTGTGGCATTGTCGTTTAGGCCATATAAACAAAAGACGCATGCTTAAGTTACATCAAGATGGGCTTATAGATTCAATTTTGGAAACATGCGAAGCTTGTTTAAAAGGAAAAATGACAAAGACACCCTTTAGCAATAAAGGTGGGACCATACCAGTTATGGTTATGTTGTAGCTTCATAGATGACCATACCAGTTATGGTTATGTAGGGATGCAACTGGGGCGGGGAATACCCGTACCCGTTGGGGCCCCGCCCCGACGGGGCGGGGTATCCCCGCCCCATTTTTTGGCAAGGACGGGGACGGGGACCAATATGGTCCCCGTAGGCGGGTACGGGGTGGGGACGGGAAATGGTATCCCCGCCCCGCGGGGATCCCCGTACCCGTACCCGTAATGCCCCGACGGGGATTCCCCGTTTATATATAAATAAACTGAAAAATATATATTTAAAATGTTGATATGGAGGTTCGAACCTTTAACTAGTTGAAACACCACCAAACTCCTTAACCATCTAAACCCATTTTATTTCTTGTCAACCTTTAACTAATTAAGTAACAGATATTAAAAATTTTAAATATTAAAATTAATAAAACTAGAATCTTATTCTTTTGTTAACCATTCCATTCATTCATTCACTGCTGAACATTTCTTTAGATTCTATCATTGATCGTTGGCTTTTTTTCATGTCTTTTAGTTGATTTTTTAATTGTGTGTGATTTGGTATTTTTTCTTAATGCAATTATGGAATTCTGAAATTATGAAGGTGATTTAGAATTTACTATGAATTGATAATTTTGTACTAAATGGGTAAACGGGGATTCCCCGTACCCGCGGTTTCCCCGTGGGGCGGGGACGGGGACAGTTTTTGTCCCCGTTTAGTTGGCGGGGACGGGGACGGGGAATCCCCGTTTAGGCGGGGACGGGGATGGGAAACCAAATCCCCGCCCCGCCCCCGCCCCGTTTACATCCCTATGGTTATGTTTACTTGATGAAGCACAAGTCCGAGGCTTTTGAGAAATTCAAATGCTTCAAGAATGAAGTAGAAAATCAAACAGGAAAGAAAATAAAGATACTTCGATCCGATCGAGGTGGTGAATATCTTTCGGATGATTTTATGAATTATCTAACTGAATGTGGGATATGCTCATAATGGATACATCCTTATACACCACAACACAATGGTGTATCCGAAAGGAGAAACCGTACCTTACTACATATGGTACGATCCATAATGAGCATAGTATTACTTCCAAAGACATTCTGGGGTTATACCTTAGAAACTGCCCTCTTCACCCTAAATCGAATACCAACTAATTTTGCCAGTTCCACACCATATGAATTGTTCATTGGTAGGAAACCTACTTTCTCATTCATGAGAATATGGGGTTGTTCAGAATTTGTCAAACGCATAGCATCAGATAAACTCGATTCTAAATCTGATAAATATATCTTCATAGGATACCCTAAGGAAACTATGGGGTATTACTTCTATCACCCAGATGATCAGAAAGTAATAGTATCCAAGCACACAACCTTCTTAGAGAAAGAGTTTCTCGAAGAAACACAAAAGGGAAGCATGATTGAACTTGATGAAGTTCAAGAAGAAGAAACACCAGCTGAAACAACAGAGGCGATAGAGGAACCCGAAGCAGTCCCATTAGATGAGACTCAAGTGCCACCACCTACTCGTATATCACAAAGAGTTTTTGAACTCCCAGTTAGATACGATTTTCTAGTGGGAGATGATGATGAGGTTCCCGTCTTAGACGATGAACCTAAAAACTACGAAGAGGGTCTCACCAGTCCAGATTCTAAAGCATGGCTTGAGGCCATGAATTCTGAAATGGATTCCATGTACACTAACCAAGTGTGGACTTTGGTTGATCCACCCAAAGGGATAAAACCCAATGGGTGCAGGTGGATCTTCAGGAAGAAGACCAACATGGATGGAAAGGTTAGCACCTACAAAGCTAGGTTAGTAGCGAAAGGATACCGTCAGAAATAAGGAATTGATTATGACAAAACTTTCTCTGCAGTAGCCATGTGCAAATCAATCAGCATAATGCTCGCTATTGCCGCTCACTACGATTACGAGATATGGAAAATGGATGTGAAAACAGCTTTCCTAAACGGAAACCTGCTTGAGGATGTATATATGATTCAACCTGAAGGTTTCACATCAAAGGATGCAATCAAGGTTTGCAAACTTCAGAGATCCATTTATGGACTCAAGCAAGCATCAAGAAGCTAGAACAAGCGTTTTGATGAAACCATAAAACAGTTTGGTTTCGAACAAAATTGCGAAGAAGCTTGTATTTACAAGAAAGCAAGTGGGAGCTCAGTTGCATTTCTCATATTATATATGGACGATATATTACTAATGGGAAATGACATAGCTCTACTACAGTCGGTAAAAGTATGGTTATTAGGTAACTTCTCCATGAAAGACCTTGGTGAAGCAGCTTATATATTAGGGATAAAGATCTATAGAGATAGATCAAGAAGACTGCTTGGTCTTTTTTATAGGCTACATACATTGAAAAGGTGCTAAAGCGGTTTAGCATACTTAAATCAAAATGAGGTAACTTACCCATGGTACATGGGGTAAAGTTAAACAATCATCAATGTCCTAAAATCGAAGATGATAAGAAACGCATGGCTGTAATTCCGTACGCCAGCGCAATCGGTTCGATTATGTATGTTATGCTTTGCACTAAACCTGACGTAGTGTTCGCGTTAAGCATAACGAGTCGTTATCAAGGTAATCTGGGTGACGAGCATTGGAATGCCATCAAGAACATTCTTAAGTACTTGAGAAGGACTAAAGACATGTTCCTAGTGTACGGAGAAGGGGATCTGAAAATAGAAGGATTTTCAGATGCCAGTCATCTCACAAATGAGAACGATTTTAGATCCCAATCAGGAAACCTGTTTATCTTGAATGGGGGCGCGGTCAGTTGGAAGAGTTCCAAGCAGGGAAGCGTGGCTTTCTCTACGACCGAGTCTGAGTACATCGCTGCTGCGGAGGCAGCAAAGGAAGCAGTTTGGATTAAGAAGTTCATTACCAAACTTGGTGTGGTGCCTGACATTGTGAATCCCATTACTTTGTACTGTGATAACAATGGATTGCATAAGCAAAGGAACCACGGTCTCATAATGCATCCAAGCATTACTTTAAGCGATACCACCTTGTAAGAGAGATTGTTGCAAGAGGAGATGTGAGAATAGAAAGAGTACCTACAGAGGACAACGTTGCAGATCCGTTGACAAAGCCCTTAACCCAGAAAGTACATGATCGTCATTTAAGTTCTACTGGGATAAGTTGTAGAAACAATTGGCTTTAGTCCAAGTGGGAGTATGTTGGGGTTTAGTGTCATATAGACAATTGTTCCAGGATATAAACCTAATGTAAATGAATTGTTCTTTATATCATTTGTTTTAATAAGATATGGTTTCATAACTGTATAAAGGCAACCTCTTTTAAAGAACTAAATAAGTCTAATAAAAGGAAATCCCTAAGTTTATTTAAAGTGATTATAAAGTGTTCATACTAGCATGAAGTGAGACAAAACATTATAATAAACTAATAAATTTAAAACCACCTCAAGTCAAGTGATATGTTTTGAATAGGGATTGACATAAAACTGTTAAGACTTGCATGTAACAATGTTTTCTGTCGAGATAGAGAGCTGATCTCACAAGCTTCACATATGCAGATATCTGGACAGTTACATGGATCCAATGAAAGGGTTCATTAGGATTGGGGACCCGACTTGAGATAACATGATGGATAGATTTATCCTTGTCACCTGTTCCTCTCATAGGTATTAATAGGTATAAGTAATCATCAGACTCAAAAGAATGTTAATTAGTGATTCTGGATTATGGAATGTGATGCTTTGATCCTGTTCGTACACGATCTATAACAGGGATGACTCTGGGGGGTGTTCGGCAGACGTTGGGTATCACATGACGTAATTGTAGGGTAGTTAACATTGGATTGAGCATTTGTCACTCCTGATAAATGGGAGATACGTACAAGGATCCCTTGTGGAAGACTTGACTCTAAATCCTTGCAAGGTGATAGCTTAAGACTTGAAATGCAGATTTCACTTAACCTATCTAATTGGAGTTAACTCGGCCTGTACAAGTAAAATGAATGTCTCGCTATATGTGACTTGACATTATCCATAGTCATAATATTATTTTCAAGGATGTAGTTAATGAAGGATCGAATTATACTGTAACTAATACGGAAAGGTCAACGACGGAATCAACGACAGAATCAACCTGTCTTCTTATAGCTCTGGGGGAATGTTTCGGATCTTCCAATCACAGTTCGCGTACTCATTCCGTTATACAAAGATTGAATGTAATTTTGAGAAATTAATTTAATAGTTGTATACGGCTAGAAGCAATAAGAACCTAATGTTGGAAATTAGGCTAAGGTATAGCAGCGGAAATATAAAATTTTTAACCTATTTCCATTTAACCACAAGATCCGTTAACCGTTATTTCATATAAAGAAGGATAAGAAGAAATACCTTTTAGAAGTTCTATCTACCGTTGCAAACGAAGTGCCCACAACTTCAAAAGAGATAGAAACTGTCTACCAATCTGCCCCAATCCGAAACAGACCTTCCAGACCTCCGAACGACAATCCCTTCGGTGGAAACGTGGAAGAATATGTCTAGAAGCTCCTGTCCAAAAATCGCGACGATCCGACTGTTCAATCTCCGGGAATCCGCGAAATCGTGAACTGACCTGATGTAGGAGTAGTAAAACGAATTTCTCCCTTTTGTTTGTTTTTCTTCTTCGAGTTCCCAAACACGAAATAAAACACGGGAAGATTAATTTAGTATCAACCGTTGAATAGCAACCAAAGTAGATTGCCTCTAACTAATCAACACAAGATCAAGGATAAAAGAAATAGATAAAAATCAATTGATCAAACGAAGCCGTAGAGAAATCTCGTCCTCGAACTAGGGGTGTCGAATTCTCTCTCTCTTGGACTAGGTAAATTTTGAAAATCACAAGTAGGGTATGGCTTGCTTGCATTTCGAAAATCTCAAGAAAAGAGGTATTTATAATTGTTGAAACACCTTTCCACATAATTTTGATTTGACAAAATTGTTTAAGTAAATTGAAATACATATTCTAAAACACACTAAGTTTAAATGCTTTGATTTATTCTACTAATGTGTTTGTTCAATGTTGAGTTAAAATTGTTTATAAGACACAAGAATTAAATGGCCCAAGCCCAATACGGAAGTCAAGGCCCAAGTCAAACAACTCAGTACAACTCGGCCCGCGTTTGTTAAAACGCTGTCGCTTTGGACAAAACGCAACTCAGCAAGAGAAGGATCTAGAAGACCTTCGGGAACAACTTCAAGATGAAGCTGCTGAGTAGTCTCGACAAAGCGTACAAGACAGCAGCTGGCAAATGAAAACTTCCAGACAAAGTATTTCTACTTTGGGTAAAGTTCAGACGACACAGTATGCTGTCTAGTTGACTTTACCATAAAAGGAGAGACAGTCTGCTGACCTGACCGAGGACAGAAGATACACAATTCTGATTGGCCGAGAGCTCTGAGCAAGTCAGGATGACAACGACAGGAAGCCGTTTCCCTCCAACGGTTATTTCGAAATTCGAAATGACCGATGCCTAGACGTCTCTATAAATAGTGCCATCAGAAGCTTCATTCGACACAGAACTTGATCAAGCCATTACGCTGACCAAATTTCTACACAAGTTCTGCAAGCAAAGAAGCAAAGCAAATCTTACACTACAATTCTTATATCTGTGTAAAAGTCTAGAGTGATTGTTTCAATCGTCTAAAGTGTCTTAGCAAATCTTTGTATAGGACAAAACACTTATCATTTCTAGAGATAGAAAGGAGAGGCTGAGTACTCGGTTTTAGTACTCAGCGAGAGATTAGGATTGAGTAGAGGTATAGAGGAAGGTACTCTTGTCATACTCAGTTGCTAAGATTGTAAAAGGTTTGAGGCTCTACCTTTAAAGAGCTCAGTAGAGGATTCGAAATCTCGGAACGTGTTCCGGGGACAGGACGTAGGCTTAGAAGAAGCCGAACCTGGATAAATCTGCTGAGTGAAGTATTTCTTACCTTTAACTCCTTATATATATT
Source organism: Euphorbia lathyris (assembly GCF_963576675.1). Lineage (NCBI taxonomy): Eukaryota > Viridiplantae > Streptophyta > Magnoliopsida > Malpighiales > Euphorbiaceae > Euphorbia > Euphorbia lathyris. The sequence continues at coordinate 41,023,333 of NC_088917.1, read as the reverse complement.
GCTTGCTTAAAATAACCAAAAACTGACCAAGTAAAGAGGCCAAGTAGAGTTGTGCGCGTTGAACATCTGAGCTCAGGAATAGACTCTAAGTGCTATCTCCTGACTCAAGCTGAGAAATTGACCTAGTCACCAGTTGACTAAGCCAGTATCTTGCTGTTTACTCAGCACCGCTGTTAAAACCTTTTTCCTTAGAAAAAGAAGTCTGCCCTAATTGCAAAAAGTTTAAATAGTTCCTAACCCCCCCCCTTGGAACTATACTTGCAACCTTATAAGGGACCAACAATAATCTCTTGTATCTAATCCCTAGTTAGATAGAATTAGGTTACTAAATAGGAATTCCATTCGGAATAGAATTCCTAATTATTATCTCACTATATATCTATTATATGAAGGATAATAATAATAACCTTATTGGATAATAATAGGAGTATATTAATCTAATTAAAACTCCTAACTTAATTATCTCTTAATTAATTTAATTCATATTCCTAATCTAATTAGGATTAACAAAATCAAATTAATTATTCATGTATATCACTACATGAATTTCGACCCCCTTATGTCCATGGGCCTTATTGGGCTCAATTGGGCTTCTATCAATTAATTAACTTCTATCTCTCTTTTAGGTTCCAAGTCTTATGTGTGATCCATTAGGTTCTTATTGCTTCTAGCCGTATGCAACGTTATTAAATCAATTTTCAAAGAATTATATTTAAGAGTATGTGATTAGCAAGTCTGTAATCATTCCCCAGAGCTATAAGAAGACAGGTTGATTCTGTCGTTAACCTTTCCGTATTAGTTACAGTATAATTCGATCCTTTATCAACTACATCCTTGAATTGAATCTTATGACTATGGGTGATGTCAAGTCACATATAGCGAGACGTTCGTTTTACTTGTACAGGCCGAGTCAACTCAAAAAGATAGGTTAAATGAAATTTGTATTTCTTACTCTTAAGCTATCACCTTGCAAGGATTTAGAGTCGAGTCTTCCACAAGCGATCCATGGATGTATCTCCAATTTATCGGGAGTGATAAATGCTCAATCCAATATATAACGACTCCGCAATTACTTCCTGTGATACCCAACGTCTACTGTTCACACCCCAGAGTCATCTCTGTTAAGGATCGTGTTACACCAGAGTCAAAGCATCACATTCCATAATCCAAAATACCAATTAATATTCCTTTGAGTCTGAGGATTAGTTATACCTATTAATACCAATGAGATGAACAGGTGACAAGGATGAATCTACCCATCCTGTTATCTCAAATCGGATCCCCAATCCTAATGAACAACGTTTCATCGGATCTATGTAACTGTCCAGATATCTGTATATATGAAGCTTGTGAGATCAGCTTTCTGTCGGACAGAAGACATTGTTACATACAAGTCTCAACAGTGATACGTCAATCCCAAACATATCACTTGACTTGGGGTGGTTTTAAGTTTATCAGTTTACTATAAAGTTTTGTCTCACTTCATGCTTGTATGAACACTTTATAATCACTTTAAATAAACTTACGGATTTCCTTTTATTAGACTTTATTTAGTGCTTAAAAGGGATTGCCTTTATATAGTTATAAAATATATATCTCATTAAACAAATGATATAAAGAACAATTCATTTACATTAAGTTTGTATCCTAGAACAATTGTCTATAGGACACTAAACCCCAACATACTCCCACTTGGACTAAAGCCAATTATTTCTAAAACTTATCCTAGTAGAAGTTAAATGACGATCATGTATTCTCTGGGTTAAAGGCTTTGTCAACGGATCTGCAACGTTGTCCTCTGTAGGTACTCTTTCTATTCTCACATCTCCTCTAGCCACAATCTCTCTAATGATGTGGTATCGCTTAAGGTAATGCTTGGATGCATTATGAGACCGTGGTTCCTTTGCTTGCGCAATGGCTCCATTGTTATCACAGTATAGTGTAATGGGATTGACAATGTCAGGCACCACACCTAGTTCTGTAATGAACTTTCTAATCCAAACCGCTTCCTTTGCTGCTTCCGTAGCTGCGATATACTCTGACTCAGTCGTAGAGAAAGCTACGCTTCCCTGCTTGGAACTCTTCCAACTGACCGCGCCCCCATTCAAGATAAACAGGTATCCTGATTGGGATTTATAATCATTCTCATCTGTGAGATGACTTGCGTTTGAAAATCCTTCTATTTTCAGATCACCTTCTCCGTACACTAGGAACATATCTTTAGTTCTTCTCAAGTACTTAAGAATGTTCTTGACGGCAATCCAATGCTCGTCTCCCGGATTCCCTTGGTAACGACTCGTTACAGATAACGCGAACGCTACGTCAGGTCTAGTGCATAGCATAGCATACATAATCGAACCGATTACGCTGGCGTACGGGACTACAACCATGCGTCGTTTATCATCATCGGTTTTAGGACATTGATGATTGTTTAACTTTACTCCATGTAACATGGGTAAGTTACCTCGTTTCGATTCAAGCATGCTAAAACGATTTAGCACCTTTTCAATGTATGTAGCCTGTGAAAGACCAAGCAGTCTTCTCGATCTATCTCTATAGATCTTTATACCAAGTATATAAGCTGCTTCACCAAGGTCTTTCATTGAGAAGTTACCAGATAACCATACTTTCACTGACTGTAAGAGAGCAACGTCATTTCCCATTAATAATATATCGTCCATATATAGTATGAGAAATGCTATAGAGCTCCCACTTGCTTTCTTGTAAATGCAAGCTTCTTCGCAATTTTGTTCAAAACCAAATTGTTTTATGGTTTCGTCAAAATGCTTATTCCAGCTTCTTGATGCTTGCTTGAGTCCATAAATGGATCTCTGAAGTTTGCAAACTTTATTTGCATCCTTCGATATGAAACCTTCAGGCTGCATCATATATACATCCTCAAGCAGGTTTCCGTTTAGGAAAGCTGTTTTCACATCCATTTGCCAAATCTCATAATCAAAATGAGCGGCAATTGCAAGCATGATTCTGATTGATTTGGACATAGCCACGGGAGAGAAAGTTTCGTCATAATCAATTCCTTGCTTCTGACGATATCCTTTCGCTACTAACCTAGCTTTGTAGGTGCTAACCTTTCCATCCATATCTGTCTTCTTTTGTGAAGATCCACCTGCACCCAATGGGTATTATCCCTTCGGGTGGATCAACCAAAGTCCACACTTGGTTAGTATACATGGAATCCATTTCAGAATCTATGGCCTCAAGCCATGCTTTAGAATCTGGACTAGTAAGAGCCTCTTCGTAGTTTTCGGGTTCGTCGTCTAACACGGGAACCTCATTATCATCTCCCACTAGAAAACCATATCTAACTGGGAGTTCACGAACTCTTTGTGATCTACGAATAGGTGGCACTAGAGTCTCATCTAATGGGACTCCTTCGGGTACCTCAACCGCCTCTGTTGTTTCAGTCGGTGTTTCTTCTTCTTGAACTTCGTCAAGTTCAATCATGCTTCCCTTTTGTGTTTCTTCGAGAAACTCTTTCTCTAAGAAGGTTGCGTGCTTGGATACGATTACTTTCTGATCATCTGGATGATAGAAGTAATATCCCATAGTTTCCTTAGGGTATCCAATGAAGAAACATTTATTAGATTTCGAATCTAGTTTGTCGGACGCAATACGTTTGACAAAGGCTGAACTAGAGGTGGCAAAATGACACACGACCCGATTACACGACACGAACACGACACGGATTTTTAGTGTTAGTGTTGAGCTAAATATGTAATAGGTCATTTTTGGGTTGACACGAAACTGACACGCTAATTTTTGGGTTGGGTTAGTGTTGATAAGTGAACCCGAAAACGACACGAAATGACACGGATATTGAAAATTATTGTTATATTCTCTAGTGTTTTTTATGTCACTTTATTAATAAAGATAATAAAATTATAATTATTAATTGCAAATATTGATTTGAATTTCCTAAATTGTTATAAACACATTACATGACCCTCTAACATGATATTATCGAACTTTTCAATAATTATTGTTAACATACTAATCTAAAAATGATATAAAATGTTTAAAAACAGTACCATATCTTCTTATATTTTTAAGAGTTATTATTAATATATATGCATAACAAAATTACATGTAACCCGAAAACACGACACGAAATCGACACTAACCCGAACAGGTTAACACGACTTTGACACGAAAGTTTTTGGGTTGGGTTTGGGTTTACTCTTTTTGACACGAACCCGAAATGACACGACACGAACACGACTCGAACACGATAATTGCCAGGTCTAGGCTGAACAACCCCATACTCTCATAAATGAAAACACGGGTTTCCTACCAACGAACAATTCATATGGTGTGGAACTAGCGGATTTAGTTGGTACTCGATTTAGGGTGAAGAGGGCAGTTTCTAAGGCATAGCCCCAGAACGTCTTTGGAAGTAAGGTCATGCTCATCATGGATCGTACCATATCTAATAGGGTACGGTTTCTCCTCTCGGACACACCATTGTGTTGTGGTGTATAGGGAGGTGTCCATTGTGAGCATATCCCACATTCAGTTAGATAATTCAGAAAATCATCTGAAAGATATTCGCCACCTCGATCAGATCGAAGCGTCTTTATTTTCTTTCCTAATTGATTTTCTACTTCATTCTTGAAGCATTTGAATTTCTCAAAAGCTTCTGACTTGTGCTTCATCAAGTAGATGTAACCATACCGGGTATGGTCATCTATGAAGCTTATGAAGAATCTGAATCCTCCTCTTGCTTGGACTGACATAGGACCGCATACATCTGAATGAATGAGTCCTAGAGTGTCTGATACACGCTCACCTTTATTGCTAAAGGGTGTCTTTGTCATTTTACCTTTTAAACATGATTCGCATGTTTCCAATGATTCGGGATCGATTGGATCTATAAGCCCATCTGAATGTAGCTTTAGCATGCGTCTCTTGTTTATATGGCCTAAACGACAATGCCACAAGTAAGTTGAATTATCTAGCTTATGTCTTTTGGTATCAATTGCAAAAACAGGAATTTTGTCATCTAACACATAAATCCCATTTTGTGATATTCCTGAAAAATAAAAGATCGAATCTTTATAAAAATTGCAACTCTTGTCTTTTATTGAAATATGAAAAGTCATCGTCAACAAGGCGGCTAATAGAAATAATACTTCTAGATATTCCTGGAATATCCTCAGGCTGCATCCGGTATCAAGTACCAAAAGATTCAGACTGTGAAATTTCAATATAAAACATACCAGATGTTGAAGTCTCAGCTTCTTCCCCTTTTGAGGAAGGCTAGGTACACCAACATTTTCTTTTCCAATGCCCGTCTTTACCACAGAAGTGGCACTCTCCTTTGGGCTTCTTCACTTCCTTTCCCTTAGCTTTGTAGGGCACGGCTTTCTTACCTTTCTTGGGATAATTAGGATTGGGATAGCTCCCTTTCCTTTTCTTTGATCCCTCAATGACAAGAGCCGGTATGGCTTTGTCTTTCTTCATATTGGGCTCAACTGACTTGAGCATATTTGCAAGCTCTTCAAGAGAGGTTTGTAAGTCATTCATCTGATAGTTCATAATGAACTGTGAATAACTTTCTGGGAGGGATTGAAGAATTAAGTCTATACTTAATTCGTTATCCATCGCAAATCCAATACTAGAAAGTTTGGTAATGTAGCCAATCATCTTGACACAATGTGTCATGACAGATGTTCCCTCTTGCATCCTACTACGATATAGCAACTTGGATATCTCGTAGCGTTCGCACCTGGTTTGTTTCCCAAACAATTCCTTTAGGTGCATGATGATGGAATAGGCATCCATTTCCTCATGTTGCCTTTGTAATTCCGGTGTCATCGATGCAAGTATGATGCATCCGGCATGATCATCATCAGCCTTATGCTTCTGGTAAGCATCAATTTCCTCAATGGGAGCATCATCAGCAGGGAGAGGGGGTATCAATGTATCAAGTACATACCCTATTTTATCGAACTTCAAAATAATTTTGGGGTTACGAAACCAGTCGGTGAAGTTTAAACCATTCAAATTGTTATCGGTAAGAATGTTTTGCAGATTGGTTTTAGTCATGATTATAAGAGTGGGTTTAATTAAACCTGAGAGTGAGAAAGAGTAAACGTATGTCATTCATTTGCTTAAAGTATATCAATCTAAAATTATAGGCCTTTTAGTTTATTTTAGATTGCTCCCACTATTTTGCCAAATTAATAGCCCTCCATATTAATTCGAAGAATTTCACAAATCCTTTAGTGAGCTAGGATCCTAACTCCTGAGATTTCGCCTTGAGTTTACTCAACAAGCTAGTCTCATTCATTAGGTAGATTCATGTAATCAATCACATCTTTAATGTGATTCCTAGGTTATTGGGTTACTAACCATATTAGTAACTAATATGCTATTCATATTAATCCCAACCGTATTGCCCATTAGTTTATGACAACATGAGTTTACTCATCCAATTATCATAATATAATTTAAGTATTACCCCATATTCATGAAAAATGATTTTTCGATAATTCAGGTGTTACCGAAAGGACCCCGAGCTTGAGTTTACTCAACAACCCAAAGGCCCTCAGCACTGCCGGCTAAATTATAATATTAGGGAGGGGCAACCGATTTTAATAACTTGTTTATTTACTTAACTTTTTAATGAGGGATTTTATTTTAGGTCTCATAATCTAACTTAGTCTTGATTTGCTTTAGCATACATCAGACATATACATTCACATACATTGGCGTTATGGACATATCATCTAAATTATTCCGTCGAGCCAGAGACGGAATAAAAGGGCAAACCTAAGGAAATACTAACTATTACATATTTCTCTTTAGGTCCTCCGTCTTCTCCATGGCGCCTTGAAATTACATATTAATTTCTATACTACTAAAGAAAACTTCAATTGAATTGAAGGGAATCAGATGAGAGGAGAAATTACAATAGATAGTAGAAAGGCAGGACTCGCAGGCCCTATTTCAAAAATACCAAAAGACTAAAGAGGGTCCAAATATGTCCATAACTCCAAACATGCATAGACTCAATTAAATAAATTTAATTGGTTGATTACATAACTATCTTATGTAATATTTATGTTAATCACATTAACTTATCAATTAACTTTCATCCAATTTTACTTCTAATAGTTTTCGTATCTTTTATATTAATCTTTAGATTAATATAACTATACAAAACTTTAATTATGCACGTCCTAATTATTTTGATTTTAATTCATTTAATATTTTGATTTACAAATTGGTAAAACAAACTTTTAAACGAATTTTTTTTTCATTCGATAATCAAAACAGAAAACTATCAATTTCTGAAACATATATATATCAGTTCTAAAACTGTTTTAAAACGATTTTCAAAAAATAGGAAAAACTACTATAGATTTCCGTTTTATCTTTAGAATTAATAAAACTGATTTTATCAATCTAACTATAAAACTAATAGATTTTGTTATAATGATTATCAACCAAAATAATTAGGAACATACGCATAATCTGTTTTCATTAACAATTAATTAAAACTTATTTATCTTTAGAATTAATTAATCAAAACAATTTGTTAATTAATACTAACTATAAATATTTATTCAATCCTATTGAAAACTTCTAAATTTTCATATATGAAATAACGGATTTAACGATGGCTCTGATACCACTGTTGAAAATTAGGCTAAGGTATAGCAGCGGAAATATAAAAAATTTAACCTATTTCCATTTAACCACAAGATCCGTTAACCGTTATTTCATATAAAGAAGGATAAGAAGAAATACATTTTAGAAGTTCTATCTACCGTTGCAAACGAAGTGCCCACAACTTCAAAAGAGATAGAAACTGTCTACCAATCTGCCCCTATCCGAAACAGACCTTCCAGACCTCCGAACGACAATCCCTTCGGTGGAAACATGGAAGAATATGTCTAGAAGCTCATGTCCAAAAATCGCGACGATCCGACGGTTCAATCTCCGGGAATCCGCGAAATTATGAACTGACCTGATGTAGGAGTAGTAAAACGAATTTCTCCCTTTTGTTTGTTTTTCTTCTTCGAGTTCCCAAACACGAAATAAAACACGGGAAGATTAATTTAGTATCAACCATTGAATAGCAACCAAAGTAGATTGTCTCTAACTAATCAACACAAGATCAAGGATAAAAGAAATAGATGAAAATTAATTGATCAAACGAAGCCGTAGAGAAATCTCGTCCTCGAACTAGGGGTGTCGAATTTTCTCTCTCTTGGACTAGGTGAGTTTCGAAAATTACAAGTAGGGTATGGCTTGCTTGCATTTCGAAAATCTCAAGAGAAGGGGTATTTATAATCTCTTGTATCTAATCCCTAGTTAGATAGAATTAGGTTACTGAATAGGAATTCCATTCGGAATAGAATTCCTAATTATTATCTCACTATATATCTAATATATTAAGGATAATAATAATAACCTTATTGGATAATAATAGGAGTATATTAATCTAATTAAAATTCCTAACTTAATTATCTATTAATTAATTTAATTCATATTCCTAATCTAATTAGGATTAACAAAATCAAATTAATTATTCATGTATATCACTACATGAATTTCGACCCCCTTATGTCCATGGGCCTTATTGGGCTCAATTGGGCTTCTATCAATTAATTAACATCTATATCTCTTTTAGGTTCCAAGTCTTATGTGTGATCCATTAGGTTCTTATTGCTTCTAGCCGTATGCAACGTTATTAAATTAATTTTCAAAGAATTATATTTAATCTTTGCATAACGGAATGATGTACAGAGTATGTGATTAGCAAGTCCGTAATCATTCCCCCAAAGCTATAAGAAGACAGGTTGATTCTGTCGTTAACCTTTCCGTATTAGTTACAGTATAATTCGATCCTTTATCAACTACATCCTTGAACTGAATCTTATGACTATGGGTGATGTCAAGTCACATATAGCGAGACGTTCGTTTTACTTGTACAGACCGAGTCAACTCAAAAAGATAGGTTAAGTGAAATCTGTATTTCTTACTCTTAAGTTATCACCTTGCAAGGATTTAGAGTCGAGTCTTCCACAAGCGATCCATGAATGTATCTCCCATTTATCGGGAGTGATAAATGCTCAATCCAATATATAACGACTCCGCAATTACTTCCTGTGATACCCAACGTCTACTGTTCACACCCTAGAGTCATCTCTGTTAAGGATCGTGTTACACCAGAGTCAAAGCATCACATTCCGTAATCCAGAATACCAATTAATATTCCTTTGAGTCTAAGGATTAGTTATACCTATTAATACCAATGAGATGAACAGGTGACAAGGATGAATCTACCCATCCTGTTATCTCAAATCGGATCCCCAATCCTAATGAATAACGTTTCATCGGATCTATGTAACTGTCCAGATATCTGTATATATGAAGCTTGTGAGATCAGCTTTCTGTCGGACAGAAGACATTGTTACATATAAGTCTCAACAGTGATATGTCAATCCCAAACATATCACTTGACTTGGGGTGGTTTTAAGTTTATCAGTTTACTATAAAGTTTTGTCTCACTTCATGCTTGTATGAACACTTTATAATCACTTTAAATAAACTTACGGATTTCCTTTTATTAGACTTTATTTAGTGCTTAAAAGGGATTGCCTTTATATAGTTATAAAATATATATCTCATTAAACAAATGATATAAAGAACAATTCATTTACATTAAGTTTGTATCCTAGAACAATTGTCTATAGGACACTAAACCCCAACACCTAATGGGTCACACATAAGACTTGGAACCCAAAAGAGAAACAGATGTTAATTAATTGACGGAAGCCCAACTGAGTCCACTAAGGCCCAGTAATAGGGGGGCGATTTCTATGTGTTGTGACACATAAGGAATTAATTTAAGTTTTAACAATTATAATTAGATTATGACTATGGATTAAATTAATTATAGGATAAATAAGTTAGGAGGTTTATTGAGATTAAATTGCTTCTAATTATTATCCTATTAATAAGTTATTATTATCTTTATATTTAGATATAATTATAGATAATAACAATAAGAGTATTGTTCCGAATTAAACTCTTATTTCAGTAACCTAATTCTATCTGACTAGGATTTAGATGGAAGAGGCTATATTAACTCCCCTTAGTGGTAAATTTCGGCCACCCTTGCTTATCCCGGAGAGAGAGAATTTCGACCCCTACTGTAGTGGATCGTCTTTCACCGCTTGCTTCCGAATCAATTGATTTCATCTCTTTCCTTTTACTCTTTGATCTTGTGTTGATTAATTAGAGGCAATCTATCTTGATTGCTATTATACGGTTGAGTTCTAACTTCGTTTGATTTGTGTTTTGTTTTGTGCTTGTGAACTCGGATTAAGAGTTGAGGGCACTTCGCTTGCAACGGTAGATAGTTCATCAAAAGGTATTTCCTTCTATCACTCTTTATATGAAATAACGATTAACGAATCTTGGTTAAAAATTTTATATTTCCGCTGCTAAACGTTTGCCTATTTTCCTTCATGCTAGTCATCTAACAGATGAGAATGATTTCAAATCCCAAACAGGATACCTGTTTATTCTGAATAGGAGCATGATCAGCTAGAAGAGTTCAAAGCAGGGAAGCGTTACCTTCTCTACGTCTGAGTCAAAGTACATCACAGCTGTAGAAGCGGCAAAGGAGGTAGTTTAGATTAGGAAGTTTATGACCGAACTAGGAATGGTGCCTGACATTGGCAATCCCATTACTTTGTACTGTGATAGAAATGGAGCTATTGCACAAGCAAGGAAACCACGGTCTCATAATGCATCTAAGAACTGTCTCAAACGATATCATCTTATCAGAGAGATTATAGCTAGAGGACATGTGAGAATAGAAAGAGTACCTATTGGGGATTAAACATAAAAAATTAATGAAACACATCATAATGCTACCGTTAAAATTTTCTATAATCCAGTTAAGATCATGTTAGATTGCCACGGGTTGAACTTCAAACGAAAATCAAAACAAAAATTAGAAACTCATAGGATATGTCTCTTCTAGAGACGGTGTAGGAATCCACAAGTCGAGTAAATCTCCAAAGTTTCATGCACCAACCATTTAGGAACTGAATCGGTGATAGCCAAAATCACCAAGGAATGTCAAGAACACGAAGAACATAGTGAGAGAGAAGGGAGGGGCTCAAAATTCACAATAATATGGAGGCTAGGTTAATTAATTGTTTTAACCTATGCATTATATACTTGTTCCAATCAGGTTTAGATTAAGTGGTTAATATCTAATTAGCCCCTCCTTGATCCCTAATCATAAATATAACCCTACAAATTATATTTACTTCAACTAGGGTCAATGAGGTGTAATTCAATTACCCCACATATATAATTAAGGCCCTAAAGAATTAAATTGCATTATGATTCAATTAATAATTTATCCCATGCAATCTAATTAATCAATTGATTAATTAATTACATTTGAAAATTTAGTTAACTAACCATAACCAAATTAAATATCAAATTGATTAACTTGTTGCATAACAAATAATCAATTTATCTCTTTATTAATTAATTAACAATTAATTAACTTATTCCATTCCGATTAAATACATAACATGTATTTATGATTATATATTTATTCAATTCCACGAGTTGTGTTGTGTGTACACGATCCTGAGGGTCCATCCTCAGCTAGACATGGGCCTAAAGCCCAATGACCATAAGTGGGTTCTAGCAAACCATTATGGCCCCTAACTAATACGAATTATTTCAACCGTCTTTAGAAGACACATGAAACCCAGTAAATGATCTCTCAGTATCTCTTACCAATTGCATATCCATATAAACAAGAGATATGTTGGCTATCATTCTTCATACGGTTTATTATATTTCTTGATCTAAAGTGAACTGATGAATCAGATAAGTGAACTACTTATCAAGGCATGGCCATGCACTTCTTCAGTTCCACTTATCAAGTGGCCCGGTGATATCAACACTCCGTTAAGTGAGTGGTAATTCTTTGACTTCATCTATCTGCAACAACGTGTTCAATGATTCACCCAACATACCCATATTTGGCATCCTGTTATGGACCTGTTAAGCATGTATCAAAGTGAACAGAATCCCATGTCACTTACTACAATGAAATAGGTCTAAAGATAATAGAGTTCCACACTTAGAAAGATCAATGACACGTCCACCATGAATCTTTCTAGAGCGGATCAGTCCAGTCCTACATTGAGCTACATCAATACGTACATGTATCCATATCCGACTATACAAGTGTTGTAGTGGTGCTTCCTATACAACTACACAGATACTGGATGCATAGACCTTTAGTTGTATTCATTCCCATAAATAGAACAGGTCTCAGACATTTTATGATTATCAATAAATGGATACTTCATACGTGTTTCATAGCACAAGATATAAACAATATGAATCAATGCCTTTATTCATATAACACTTATAAAATATATTAAAAAAATATACAATATATCTAATACATATTCTAGAACCAATGTCGATGAACTAGGGCACACCAACAATCTCCCACTTGACCTAGGTCCAACCAAGCATTGCGCTAATTCCTACAGATCTACTATGACCATCATGCCCTGTTTGTCGCAGTTCTTTGGTCAAAGGATCAACAACATTGTCCTTTGTGTCTACCATCCCTAATGAAAGTTAACCTCCATTCGCGATTTCCCGAATGGAGTGAAATTCCCTGAGCAAGTGTTTTGATCTCTTGTGTGACTCTGGCTCTAGTGCTTGTGGCATGACCCCATTACTGTCACAGAAAAGATCAACCGATCTTAGGACAGTTTACCTAGTCCTAAATCGACTATATACTTCTTGATTAAAAAAGCTTCCTCTACAGCGTCGCATATAATGATGTACTTTGTTTCTGTTGTAGAATCTGCAATACTCGACTGCTTTGTTCTTCTCCGACTAACGACACCACCGTTCAGGAGAAAAGGTATCCAGACTGTGATTGGAATTCATCCTTGTTGGTCCAGTGTGATTAGTTCCAGGGGGGGGGGTTAGGAACTAATATAACTTTTTCACTTTAATTATTCTGACTTAATATAATTCTTTAAGTTTCACAGCTCAGTTTTGGTCAGCACGGCCGAGTGAGGCGTAAGACGGCTTTAGTCAGATACTGACTAGAACTGTTTTACTTGTGAGTTGGGAAATGACACTTTTGTGGTCAGCTTCCAACTCAGCACTCTGATTTACTCAGTGTCAGTTTAAACAATTTATATACTGAGTAAATATAGCAAGCAACACATACAAATATATATTGAGAGAGAGTTAGAAATTACTCAGCACGACTTATCCTGGTTCGGCCTCTCCGCCTACGTCCAGTCCCCAGAATCCCTCCGGGCTTTTTCAATCCAATACTGAGCTCTTTAAAGGTAGAGCACAAACCATTTACAAGGCAGTTGAATATGCAAGAGTACCGTCCTCTATTCGTCTACTCAACTCCTACTAAGTGATATAACCGAACACCTAGATTTCTCTACCACTGAGTACTTAAAACCGAGTACTCAGCACAACTCTCTCAATTTTACAATTGATACAAACTTGTTCTTTTTCAGACAAAGAACACTTTAGATGATTACAAAATCAAACTAGCTTTTACACAGAGATAGAAATTTGGTGTAAGATCTTTTTCTTGTTTTGATGTGCTTTGTATGTATGCTCTTTTTCTCTTGTATTTCAGCAAAGGATCCAAGAAGTTTACTTGTCCTTTTATAGATGAAATCTGAAGATACAATGATTTGAATCCGGAATTTTCCATTGGATTCAAACGGCTTTTTCTTGCGACATGTTCTGGTCAGCTTCAGATTTGCAGGCCAATCCTGTCGTCTGAATTCGGCAAGTGCCAAGCTTGTCTTCTTCTCGCAGGTTTGTCTTGTAGTGCATGTTTCGTCATTTAGCCAGCGGACATTTGACCCATGCATCTCGAAATTAAACCTTTGCGTAATTCCAAGGTTTCTATTATTGGTGCAGACAGTTGTCGGATCTTGTCTTTTAGCAAACGGATCATTGGTGCTGTCTTAAAATCATTCAGCATGACTTTGATAGCCGTTGTCTTTGATTGTTGCCAATTCCGATACTGAGTTGCCTTTCAGTCAGCTTTCACGGTCAGCTTCGTTCTGCAAGATATAGTTCCAAAGAAGACTTTTCTTCTTTTATGCTGAGTTGCTTTTCACTCAACTTCTGCGGTCAGCTTCGTTCTGTAAGCTTTGGTCCTGAAGAAGACTTTCTTTCTTTCGTACTGAGTCATTCTTTACTCAGCCCGTGCTATGTTATCATGCTGACTATGTTCTATCTTAATTTGATTCCTGTTCTTATAGATATTCTTATACTCAATATTGAACAAACGCATTAGTACAATTAAATCAAAGCACTTAAATTTAATTGTCTGAATCATGGATTAACTTAAATAATTTTGTCAAATCAAAATCATGTTGGAAAGGTGTTTCAACAATCCTCATCAGTTTGTAAGGTGTAGCTTGATATTGCCAGCTCATCCTATCCTTTGAACCCTAGGAATGCATCCTTTGTTCTGTTAAGGTACTTCGAGATGGCCTTAACTGTCGTCTATTGCTCATTATTAGGACCCGAGTGGTATCGACTTGTCATGCTTAATGTAATTACAACATCAGGTCTTGTACATAACCTTGAATACATGATAGATCCTATAGCCGAAGCATTCTCTGTCATGTTGTGTTAGGACTCTACTTCTTAATTAGTTTCAACCAATGATGCATAGGAAGGAATCCTTTCTTTTCTTTGTCCATAGTGAAACATTTAAGAACATTGTCTATGTACAAGGCTTGACATAAGCCCAAAAGCCATCGAGATGTATCTCTGTATATTATGATCCCTAGGATTGTTTCGGCTTTTCTGAAGTCCTTCATTGTGAAGCACATGTTCAACCACTGCTTTACGCATTGTAGTGTTGCAACATTGCCTCCAATAAGGAGTATGTCATCGACATACATCACTAGGAACGTTCGTATCCTCCCACTAACTTTTATATACACGCATGGCTCATCGAGATTCTACACGCATCCATACTCAATGTAACCGTCACAACCTCCTCAATTTCTTGTGGATCTAGTTCGATTCCCGTAGCATCCTCAGCTTCAGCTGTAGGAGTTTGTGAGCTTTGAACTTTAGTAAGTTCAAAATTGCTCCCACTATTTTCTTTGGAAATGAATCCCTTCTCCAAGAAAACATCCCCTCTGGCTACGAATATTTAAATTCTCAGCCGGGTTGTAGAAGTAATAACCCTTAGTCTCATTAGGGTAGGCCACAAAGTGGCATTTGACAGATCTAAACTCTAGCTTGCCACCCATCAATTTCTTGACGTGTGCCTCGTAGCCCCAAATCTTCATGAAAGATACATTAGGCTTACACTCAGTCCATAATTCATATGGCGTACTTTCAATTGCCTTGCTAGGTGTATTATTTATAATGAAAGCAACCATTCGCAAAGCATATCCCCAAAAGGAGATTGGGAGAGATGTTAGACTTATCATTGAGCAAACCATGTCAAATAGGGTTCTGCTTCTCCTTTCAGACACTCCATTCCATTGTGGAGTAATAGGAGGAGTGAGTTGGGATACTATCCCACACTCTCTCAAGTATGTGTCAAACTCTTGGCTTATGTATTCACCCCCTCTATCAGATCAGAGTGATTTTTATTCTCCTACCAAGTTGGTTCTCAACTTCATTTTTAAAGTCCTTAAACTTTTGGAGGGTTTCAGACTTGTGCTTCATCAGATAAACATAATTATACCGGTTATAGTCATTCGTGAAGGTGACGAAATAGAGATATCCCATTCTAGCACTCGAGTTCATTAGTCCACATACATCCGAATGTATTAGCCCCAATGGCTTTGTTGCCCTTTCACCAATTTTGAT
Source organism: Euphorbia lathyris (assembly GCF_963576675.1). Taxonomy (NCBI): domain Eukaryota; kingdom Viridiplantae; phylum Streptophyta; class Magnoliopsida; order Malpighiales; family Euphorbiaceae; genus Euphorbia; species Euphorbia lathyris. Next base: position 41,007,421 of record NC_088917.1, on the reverse strand, counting down.
AAGAGGTGCCTTCGTCATCTTGCCAAGTAAACAAGATTCGTATGCATCATATGACTTTAAGTCGAATGACCCCAGCACTCCACTAGAGTGGAACCTAGTTATGCGCTTCTCGCTTATGTGCCCGAGATGATAGTGCTAAACGAATGTAGGATTCAAATAATTCTGTTTAATCTTTTTAGTATTTATGTTGTAAAATTGCATTTCACGCCTTAAATCTAAGATATAAAGCTTGTTCTCTAGAACGCCATTTCCATACACAATATTGCCACATCTAATAGAAAGAATTCCATGTCCAATATCGAATGAAAATCTAGATTTATCCAAAGTAGATATCGAAATAATATTCTTGTGCATGGCAAGTACAAAATAGCAATCTCTGAGCTCCAACACGAGACCAATGGGCATCTCCAATGAGTAGTCTCCGATCTCCAATGCCTCTATATGAGTGCCATTGCCAACTCGAAGATCTACCTCGCCAGATCCCAGCAACCTTCTATATCTAAGCCCCTGCACATTTGAACAAATGTGAGGTCCACATCTAGTGTCTAAATCCCAATATGTTAAAATAACCAGGTTTATTTTGATAACATAAATACCTAAAGTCAAGGCTATAGCATTGCCCTTCTGTTTCTCCCTTAGCTTTGGGCACACACTTTTCCAGTGCCCTTTCTCCATACGCTCATGGCAGAGGTCATTAAGGTGTGGCTTAAAAGCCTTCTTAGCTTTAGGCTTCAGATTTTGGGCTTTGGCCTTAAACTTAGAGTGCCCCTCCTTTCTACCATTTTCCACGATGCCCTTACTTACCAGCAGCACTTCCGGAGTCCTCTTCATAGAATGTTAAGCTTGCTTCAGCATGCTGTGCAACTCCATGATAGTTCCATTCTGACCCTGCATGTTGTAGTTCAGAATGAAGTTATTATAAGACTCTAGGAGTGAGCCCAGAATGATGTCCACTTGTGTCTCTACACTAACTGGAGCGCCCAACCTCGATAAACTATCGATGTAGCCCTTCATCTTTATCACATGTGTGCTAACAGAAGTTCCAACTTGCATTTTGTGGTCATTAATACCTTGGTTGTCAAGTATCGTTCCTGACGTGCCCGGTCATGGAACATCCTCTTCAAGGATTCCATCATTTTATAAGCATGCATATCCATGAACTGCTTTTACAGATCAAGGATTATAGTACCAAGCATGACACATGTCACCTCTATATCGTTCTTAACATGGCGCTCGTACTGCGCTAGAGCTTCCTCTCTCGCGCCTCAACCCGTCGGATGAGCTCTTGGAATAGAAGGATTCAGCATGTATTCCCTTGCCTTATGCATAAGAACAATGAGCATGTTCCTAGCCTAATCAAGGAAATTCAGGCCTTAAAGCTTCTCATTTTCCAGGAGTGGTCTGAATGAGTTACTTGTTGTTGCCATTAAGTCTTTGAATTAAGTGAAAGTTGATTCTACACATTGAAAGATTAAAGAGTTAGAATTAAGGTTTTTAGCCAAATACTCAAATTATTAATCTATTACTAATTTGTTTTTGGTGATGTGATTTGGCTATTTATACCAAGATCCATGACCCTTCAATGTTTGGTCGAGCTAGGGCTCGCTAACTGACCATTGAAAGATTGGTAGGACAACCTATCCAATTCTCCGGCCTAGAGATTAATTGGTTTTATGAATGGATTGGCACTTAACTCATCGTGCTTAGGGGCCTTCTTTGAGCGAAATGACTACCCCATGTTGAGTCACACCTCCATTCCCATGTTAACCGAACTGAAGTACCTTACACTCGACGACCCACCAATCACTATAATGTACTCAGCCAGGGCTTAACGCACATCGCAGTATTGCTTGGGATGAAGAGCTATGAATTAGGATAACACTTTTAATCGACTCAATATTTTAACTTCCAGATTAAATTAAGTGATCGGCTTAACATGTAAAGACGTGTGATGATCTGGTGATCATATTGTACAACTACTTATTCTAGATATCTTACAGAAAGTAAATAAAGCAATAGGTATCTTATGGGCCAACTAATACAACCTAAAAATGATCTAAAATCATCTTGGACTTGTTTGTTGCTTTTGGGCTTCCACCACGGGCCTTGGCTCATCTGGGATTCCTTCTTAGGCTTTTGATTATAATTTGCAATTGAAATAAAAAGCCTAATCTAATTTACGAAACAACGATGGCACACAAACCATATTTAACAAATGAAATTAAATTAAATTACAACCATACTTCAATTGGGCCCATATAATTCTATGAATTAAAATACATTGCTGCAGGGTTAGCCAAATAAATAAAATGGATGATCATGGTTGTTGGAATTAATTGGATATGGATCCAATTAGGCCCGCCTGAAATGGAACGGGCCCAAACCCAATAAGAATTAGGGTTAGGTTATCTATTTATTCAGTATAAATAGAAACCCTAACCAACACTAATTCTAAGAGAATAAGGAATTAGGTTTTAGAGATACAGTATCTCAAAAACACAGAAAAGAGAATATTTCTCTCTTGCTTCCTCCTTTTGGTCGTCGCCCCCTCTCTCTCTTTAGGATTCGTCGTTGCTTTAGTTCGTGAACCAATTGTCTTCCTCTCCCAATTCTATTGGCGTGGTTGAAGGCTTGACTGGTGATACTAGATCGGGTGATTGATCCGAAATCCTTCCACTGCAAATCAAGAACGGGATCCGCGCTACAAGAGGTAACCCGTAAACTCGTTTACTTATTCGGATAAATATATATGTTGTGAATATATGCTTATCCCGACATTGGTATCAGAGCCATTGGATCTAGTATTCCGTCTTTACCGCGAATCTGTTTGCGTTTGAATCTTTTTTGAAAGATTAAAAATAATTCATTGTTATTTTTTTTATGATTATACACTGGAATTGATTGATTGCGTGATTAAATTGAATTAGGGTTCGATTTAAACGTTTTTTACTCAATTAAACCCGTTTTAGGTTTTTGTTACTTTCTGATTTTTCGTTCCGCTCATCAAATCAAAAAACCGACCACACCATCGAGTCCAGAGACCCCGAAAACCCTAGGTTCCATATATTTTTCGTCGCTGGAATCGGCCGGTAAGTCGGCGCGTGGCCTTCACGCGCCACCTGGGGGGAGAAAACACGTGTCTCCCCCAGCCCGCCATGCGGCAGGCGCTGGTTGGCAAGTCGGTGCCTCGCTGGCGCCAGTTGGACCAACCAACGCGCGCCACGTGGCAGAGGCCCCTCCACACCCGCCAGGCGCGTGGGGCCTCTTCCCGTGACCAATTTTTTCCCGTTTTTTTACAGAAACGCGTTTCTGATTTTTTGGGTATTTTTTCAAATTTTTTGGATGAGCAGTTTATACAATCTCTTTTAATTAGGGTATATTAAATATTTTAAATGTTTTATAAACTCTCTAAAATGACGATGGAGTGAGACTGAGGTCCGGGAGACAACTTAGGTATGTCTAATACAGGAGGGTTTTCGGGGAGATGCCTAAAATGTTAAGGAGATCTGTGATTCGTTCCTTCCCTCGCCCGTTCCGTGTAGGAGAAATTCCCTACATGGAAGAGATGGAAGATTTTTATGTTGGTTAAATGAACCATTTTTGTTTTTGGTGTGGTTGTGGATTTAATTTTTGGAACAAATTTTTTCTTTGGGATTTATTATTCCAGTGTTATAATTTTTGTTAGGATTTCTATTGGAATTTTTGTTTTCTAATGGATTTTTAATAAAAAAAAAATTTCAAATATGTTTGGATAATTTTTTATTTATGGTGTGATTATTCAAATATGTTTGGATAACCATTGGGATCCTAATTTAATTATTATTCGATTTTGATTGGATAATTTTTGGTATGTTGGATTGGAATTGATGAGCTTGAATAATTTTATGTGAGCATTTAATTGCGATTTATTAAATCAGTGATTAGTTATTATTGATTTAATGATTATCTTCGACCTTAGTGGTTAAGATTAGTCAATATTAAGATCAAAATAATAAATCAAAAGTCATCTTAATTCCTTACAACAACTATATTTTTGTAATAAGTTGCAAAATCGTTACTTGTGAGTAACAAAATTCTCTAAGCATTAATGTATCTAATTAGTTGGATCTAATACTAAAGTGTAAAGGGTAATTTGAGCCACTTCGGTCTCATTTTCGAATCGAAATTTAGAATGAAAATTTGATTGATTAGATATAAGTTGTCTAGAGAATTAATGTGTGTATTGAACCTTTAATAACTTCTTACTAAGTCGTGCAATACCATTAGAGATCAGTCATCAATGGCAGCAGCTAGAAAGTCTATAGTTGCTGAACTCAACAAAGACCTAAAATTAAATGGGGATAACTATGAGGTTTGGTCAATAAAAATAAAGTATGTGCTTGAAGAGCAAGATGTGCTTGCTCACTTGGATACGATTATGGCCGAACCTGAGGATGGTGCAACTGCTCAGCTTTGCCGAGATTATATGGCATGGAAGAAAAAGGATTCCACTGCTCGTATCATCATGCCGAGTGCCATGGATGATGAGTTCACTAGGCAATTCTGTAAGATTGAGTCAGCCAATGGCCTATGGGATGCCTTGAAGGAGAAATTTGGAGGTGTGTCTGTGACTAGGCTCTGCTCATTGACAATTAAGTTTGACACTTACAAGAAGAGGCCTGATCATACAATGAAAAAGCATTTAAGAGAAATGTCCAACATGATCAATGAGCTGAATGAAGCAGGTCATCAGTTGACCAATGAGCAGAAAGTGCAAGCTGTTATCCGCTCTTTGCCAAACAGTTGGGAGCACATGAAGGTGCACCTAACCCACACCGAAGCAATTCAAACCTTCGATGCTGTTTGTTGCCACCTTGAGCTAGAGGAGGATCGCCTGGCATCGATTAAGATCAATGCTGAAGCCCATTATGTGGGAGCCCACTCAAGTGGGAGGCGTTCCAATCCTCCAAGGCAAAAGCGTAAGCGCTTCTATGGCCAGGGCAAAGAGCAAGCCAAAGAGCCTGTGAATACAGAAAATAGAAAGGGAAAGAGAACAAAGAACAGAAAGAAACTGAAGCTTTCACGTGTGAAATGTTTCAACTGCCAAGAAAAAGGACACTATGAAAATGATTGCAAAGTTCCTAAGGTACACTACACTAACTCATGTGTGAGTGAAATAAATGTATCTAGCACTGTTCTCATAACTGAACATGATCCTTTGTGGGTTGTTGATTCAGGTGCAACAGACCATGTGACGAAGGAAAGAGAGACCTTTGTCGAGTTCCGATGAATTCCAGTCGGTTCAAGATGGATCTATATGGGAGACAACTCGAGAGTTGCAGTCGAAGGGATTGGCACATGTAGATTGAGTCTACGTGGTGGTCAAACTCTCCTCCTACAAGATGTTCTCTATGCTCCGAATATTCGGAGAAACCTTATTTCTGTGAACTCTTTGTTAAGAATTGGATTTGCCTTTCTTTTTGCTAATAACAGTTTGCATTTAAGTTTGGATAATGAATTCTATGGTTCAGGATATGTACTGAATGGTTTGACTATTTTGGATGTTGAATTTTATGAATCCAATAATTTTTCTGTTACTACTTCTTCTTCTATGGATAAAGATGTTAGTTTATGGCAAGCTAGGTTAAATCACATTGGCCAAGATCGCATGAATCGTTTAGCCAAAGAGGGCTTACTAGGTAGTTTAAGAAAAGTTGAACTACCTCCATGCGAACCATGTCTTAAAGGAAAAATGCATAGAAAACCATTCGGGAAGGGTATTAGGGCAGAATTTCCTCTGCAATTAATTCATTCTGATGTATGTGGTCCAATGAATGTGAGGGCTAGGCATGGGGCCTACTACTTCATCACCTTCATAGATGACTATACAAGGTATGGTCACATCTACTTGATGTCTCACAAGTCTAGAGCTTTGAGTTGTTTCAGAAAGTTTATGAACCTTATTGAAAATCAACTTGACAAGAAGATCAAAGTTTTGAGAACTGACCGAGGTCGAGAATATCTTTCAGATGAATTCAAAGCTTTGTGTGATGAGAAAGGGATAGAGCATCAGTTGTCTATACCATACACTCCGCAACAAAATGGTGTCGCTGAGAGTTGAAATAGAACTCTCCTTGATATGGTTCGATCTATGATGGCTGAAGCAAACTTTCCTATTTCCTATTGGGGAGATGCTTTGCTAACAGCTACATATGTTCTAAACCGAGTGCAATCCAAGACTGTCACTTCCACTCCTTATGAGCTGTGGACTGGTAGAAAACCCGATTTGAGTATGCTCAGACCTTAGGGTTGTACTGTTTTTGCCCATGATACCTCTAGCAAATTTGGAAAATTAGGCCCAAGAGGTAGGAAGTGTGTCTTTATAAGATACCCTAACGTATCAAAGGGATATGTCCTAGTGGGAGAAAATAGTGAAGGCCGAGTGACAGAATTTGAATCACGAGACGTCGTCTTCTTAGAGAATGAGTTTCCTAAGCTAGGAGAAGTTGACACTGATCTCACTCTGTTTGAGGAAATAGATTCAAACGGACCTCTCTATTCGAGTGGGAGGAATTTTGAGGATCAAGGTAATGATACCGATCACTACTAGGAACAAGAACAAGGTCAAACTTCCGAACCTCAAAACGTTTCGAATGTGACATATCCTTATTTAAGTGGGAGTTTGATTCCTGATTCTTGTGAGAATTTGGGACAAAGTCTAAGAGATAGGATTCCGGGTTATGATGAATACATGAGAGAAGTTTATCAAAACTCGGAACCGCACCGTACTAAAAGTTAAAGAGTTGATAGTCGACGATTTGGTATCGAAGGCACAACTCTTTTAGTAACTCCAAATGATGACGCGGAACCTAGAAATGCTAAAGAAGCTTTCACTTCTCCGGAAAAAGACAAATGGACTATAGCAATGCAAGAGGAACTAGATTCTATGAGATCCAACCATGTTTGGGAACTGGTTGATCTGCCAAAGGGTAGAAAAGCTGTTGGGAGCAGATGGGTTCTCAAAGTGAAGCGAATGGCTTACAATAGTATCGAAAGGTACAAAGATCGCCTTGTCGCTAAAGGCTATACACAACAGGAAGGAATAGACTTCGAGGAGACATTCTCACCCGTTGTAAGGTTTACATCTATTAGACTAATCTTAGCTATTGTGGCAAGTTTAGACCTAGAGCTACATCAGATGGATGTTAAAACTACTTTTCTCAATGGATAATTGAGTGAAGAGATCTATATGTCACAGCCAGAGGGCTTTGTGGTAAAAGGATCCGAGCATAAGGTCTACAAATTGAAAAAGTCAATTTATGGCCTTAAAAGTCCTCTAGGCAATGGTACCTTCGTTTTCATAATCAAATGATTTCGAATGGCTTCAAGATGCTTGAAGAGGACCATTGTGTCTACACGAAACGGTCGGGTAGAAATTTTGTCATTTTATCTCTGTATGTAGATGACATACTGATAGCAGGAAATGACATAGAACTTGTAAACCAAATCAAAGCTTGGCTAAACTCAAGTTTTGAAATGAAAGATATGGGTGAAGCCGCATACATACTTGGGGTTAAGATTTCAAGGGATCGATCAAAGAAACTATTAGCACTGTCTCAAGAGACTTATGTTAACAAAGTCATTGATCATTTCAGTATGCTTGGAAGTAGGCCTGTAGATAGCCCGATGACTAAGGACATCACCCTAAGTACCAAAATGTGCCCAAAGAATCCAAACGAAAAGAAAAGGATGGACAAAGTTCCATATGCAAGTGCCGTAGGTAGTCTAATGTACGCCATGTTGTGTACAAGACCTGATATCTGTCATGCCGTTGGGATGGTGAGTAGATATCAGTCCAACCCAGGACTAGCACATTGGGCAGCTGTGAAGAGGATACTTAGGTACCTCAAAGGAACAGCAGATTATTCTCTATGCTATCAAGGTAAAGACCTAAATCTGAGAGGATACACGGATGCTGATTGGGCAGGAGACTTGGACGAAAGAAAGTCCACGTCAGGCTATGTGTTCTTGCTAGGAAATGGCGCGATTTCTTGGAGTAGCAAGAAACAAACTTGTGTAGCCCTGTCCACCATGGAAGCTGAATACATATCGTATTCATCAGCAGTTCAAGAGGCTGTTTGGCTGAATCGGTTCCTAAACAACTTGAATGTAACCAATTGTCAAACCCAAGTCATAGTGAACAGTGACAGTCAATCTGCTATAGCTTTCGCTAAGGACCAGAGGTTCCATATCAAATCAAAGCACATAGAGATTAAGTATCATTTTGTCAGAGACTTAATTGCACGCAAAGAAGTTAATGTGAAGTATATATCTACTCATGACATGGTGGCAGATCCCCTCACCAAACCAGTCAAGAGAGATGTTTATGTTAAACATGTTAGATCCCAAGGATTGTTTAGGATCTAAGTATACTTCTCATTCTTCATTGTTTTATTTGTAAGACATGAATTATTAATAAAGGTTTTATGAATTTTCATCAATACATGAGTGTGAGTATTTAATTGTAAATATTTGCTGTTATGAACTCAAAATGCATGTTTAGACAGAATGTAGCTCACTCACATGAGCAGTTTCCCCCATTTCATCAATGTGATGATAAATGAAGGATGAGGCTGTCTTTGAGCAATTTTGAGAGCTTGTTCAATGATAGAAGCCGTCTTGTTATAGACATGGAAAAGTGTTTCCATTACGGTGCAAGATAACATGTGTTACAAATACATGAAAAAGATTAACAAGTAATCTAAAAGGGCAAGTTTGCGATAACTTATAGCCTTCTGTCATAGCCAGAAGTGATCATCATAAGTGATGAACTAAAGTTAGATGTTCAGGCACATCTAGACCTATGCTTCTGTATGGTGTTAATAACATGCTCTTCTTCAGAAAAGAATTGAACACCATAAAACATGACCCATACCATGTGTGCTTTAGCGACCACGAGATGGAAAAGTAGATTGATCTCGCCTTTTCCTAATGTGAGACTCACGTCATGAAGATGCGCTTCTTGACTATTGTTTATCCTTATAGACCCTAGACTTATTCTAAGAAGTTTAGTCTGATGTAGCTACCTTGGAAAGGGATACCTCGAGGTTGATGAGATAATACCAACCAAAGAGACCCTGACTGGATAAGCGAATCAAATTATAATGGACAGAATAATGTTAAGAGGGAAAGACATCCATTTGAATCATATCTAAGTGTTTCTATTCTTCATCATCCGGACACTTATGCATATGTGCATATTTGTGAAAAATAGATGTACTGTAGAGATCCGAAGACTACAGTGGATATGATATGGAGTCTAGGATAAAAGCATACACCACCGACGATCCGTGTTCAAATCTAAGATCTATATATCTCTAACGAGTACATAGTTCCAAGTTTGTTACATGAAAATTGAGCAGCTATATGTTCTAACGAGTATATAGCACTAGAGCTCTCGATAGTATGCCGGTCGCATGAACTATTTGCAAGAGTATGATAGAGACCGAGATTGAGAAAGTTTGGAATAAGTTCCATTACCTGCGAGTGAGAGATGTTGGAATTAATTGGATATGGATCCAATTAGGCCCGCCCGAAATGGAACGGGCCCAAATCCAATAAGAATTAGGGTTAGGTTATCTATTTATTCAGTATAAATAGAAACCGTAACCAACACTAATTCTAAGAGAATAAGGAATTAGGTTTTAGAGATACAGTATCTCAAAAACACAGAAACGAGAATCTTTCTCTCCTGCTTCCTCCTTTTGACCGTCGCCCCCTCTCTCTCTTTGGGATTCGTCGTCGCTTTAGTTCGTGAACCAATTGTCTTCCTCTCCCAATTCTATTGGCGTGGTTGAAGGCTTGACCGGTGATACTAGATCAGGTGATTGATCCGAAATCCTTCCGCTGCAAATCAAGAACGGGATCCGCGCTACAAGAGGTAACCCGTAGACCCGTTTACTTATTCGAATAAATATATATGTTGTGAATATATGCTTATCCCGACAATGGCAAATCCATCCACACTTATCTTTTTAATTTTACTTAAACCGAATTCCTTAGGGTGAAATCGCTTCTAATTTTACCAATGACTAAGGCCTATAAAGGTCTAATAATGCAGAATTTTTAATTCTGCTCCCACTGAAATTGGGTTATCATTAATTCTAAAATTTAAACCCATTCAATATCGGTGCCACGATCCATTGAATTAATTTCACAATTAACGTCAATTTTTATTTATTCTAACATAAATATAAAACTATATCTTATAACTAAATAAATAAAATGCATGTCAACTAAAATTCATTTTATTAAAATCATTCAACCTAAAGAATTTTAATCTATGAATTTTAATTAAAAATTATGAAAACATTTTTCAAACCATAAACTTTTAATTTAATGCAAATTTGATCTGCGTAAAATTAAACTTTTTAAAACCAATTAAAACCCTAATTACCCGGTCCAAAAATCATCCAAAATAGACCCTCATTATGTGTCCCGACGGCTGTCCATCGCAGCCAACCGCCTACCCGAGAACAACCGCCGCTGCCGCTAATATTCATGGGGCCTACGATTTCAGCAGCCCCCTAAAACAAATTATAGGGGCCGCGATTCCAGCCCCTTTAAAGTTCAAATTAATTGAATTTTTGTTCAATTAATTTGAACAGTAAGGTTCAATTAATTGAAACTTGTTGTTAAATTAATTGAACATCAACTATATTTTATTTTTTATTTAAAAAAAACAGGGGCTGCGAGCAGCAGCCCCTTTACAAGGATTAATCAATTCCGTTGTTCGCCAAAAATCCGGATTAAACTTCAGCCCTGGCCCCGAATAAAATCAATCCAGCCTCGGAATTTAAATCCAACCAAAATCATATATATTTTGTTTTTAATAAATATTTTCAAAACTGAAAATCAGAACATCAAACACAAACATATATATATATAACTAATCTAAGTTTTAAAACTTTAATCAGATGCCAATACATCCAGTCTAATAAGCATATGCTCTGATATCACTGTTGGGGATTAATCAGTAAAAATCAATGAAGCACAGTGGAATGCTATCGTTAAAAAAAATTTATAATCTAGTTAAGATCGTGTTAAACTGTCACGGGTTGAACTTCAAAACAAAATTAAAACGAAGATTAACCCCTCCTTGATCCCTAATCATAGATAATTAAGGCCCTAAAGAATTAAATTGCATTATGGTTCAATTAATAATTTATCATATGCAATCTAATTAATCAATTGACTAATTAATTATATTTGAAAATTTAATTAATTAAACATAACCAAATTAAATATCAAATTGATTAACTTGTTGCATAACAAATAATCAATTTCTCCCTTTGTTTATATTAACAATTAATTAACTTATTCCATTCCGATTAAATACATAACATGTATTTATGATTGTACATTTATCCAATTCCACGATTTGTGTGTGCATGATCCTGAGGGTTCGTCCTCAGCCAGACATGGGCCTAAAGCCCAATAACCATAAGTGGATTCTAGCAAACCATTATGGCCGCTAACTGATACGAATTATTATAGTCGTTTATAGAAGACACATGAAACCCAGTAGATGATCTCTTAGTATCTCTTACCAATTGCATATCCATATTATAAACTAGAGACATGGTGGTTGTCATTCTCCGTACAGTTTATTATATTTCTTGATCTAAAGTGAACTGATGAATTAGATAAGTAAACTATTATTAGGGAATGGCCATGCACTTCTTTAGTTCTACTTATCAAGTGGCCTGGTGATATCAGCTCACCGTTAGGTGAGTGGTAATTCCTTCACTTTATCTATCCATAACAACGTGTTCAACGATTCACCCAACATACCCATATTTGGTATCCTGTTACAGACCTGTTAGGTGTATATCAAAGTGAACAAAATCTCATGTCATTTACTATAATGAAATAGGTCTGGAGATAATAGAGTTCTACACTTAGAAAGATCAATGACCATGAATCTTTCTAGAGCGGATCGGTCCAGTCCCACATTGAGCTACATCAATATGTATATGTATCCATATCTGACCATACAAGTGTTGTAGTGGTGCTTCCTACACAACTACACAGATATTGGATGCATAGACCTTTAGTTGTATTCCTTCCCATGAATAGAACAGGTCACAGACATTTTATGATTATCAATCAATGGATACTTCAAACATGTTTCATAGCACAATATATAAACAATATGAATTAATGTCTTTATTCATACAACAATTATAAAACATATTCAAACAGTATACAAAATGTCTAATACATATTCTAGAACCAATGCCGATGAACTAGAGCACACCAATAGTACCTACAAAGGATAACGTTGCTGATCCGTTGACAAAGGCCTTAACTCAAAGTGTTTATGATCGTCATTTGAATTCTTCTAGGATTAGTTTTAGAAACAATTGGCTTTAGTCCAAGTGGGAGATGTTGGGGTTTTATGTCCTATAGACAATTGTTTTAGAATATAAACTATTTGTAAATGAATTGTTCTTTTATCAATTATTTGTTTTATGAGATATAGTATGATTAACTATATAAAGGCGTTAAATCTTTTATCACAAGTAATCAAGTTAAATAAAAGGAAACCCCAAGTTTATTTAAGTAATCATAAAGTGTTCATATAAGCATATGAAGTGAAACTGTACTTTATAATAAACCAATAAACTTAAAGTTGCCGCAAGTCAAGTAATATGTTTAGGAATTAACATAATGTTGTTGAGACTTGGATGTAATAATGTCTTCTGTTGTGAACAGAGAGCTGATATGACAAGCTTTAGATATTCAGATATCTAGACAGTTAGATGGGCTCGGTGAAGGAGTTTATTAGGATTCGGGACCCGACTTGAGATAACAGGATGGATGGTATTATCTAGTGTAACATGTTTCATATCAAAGGTATTAGTAGGTATAAGTAACCCTCATACTCAAACAATCATTAATTAGTGATTTTAGATTATGGAGTGTGATACTTTGACTCTGTTTAAACACGATCCATAACTAGAAGGCTCCTGGTGTGTGTGCAAGCAAGTATTGGGTATCATATGAAGTAATTGCAGGATAATTAATGTTAGACTGAGCATTCGGCACTCTTAATAGATAGGAGATATATCGATGGCCTCTTGTGAAGAATCAACTTGAAATCTTTACAATGTGATATGGTTAAGAGTTGAAATGGAGATTTCACTTAACCTATCTAAATACAGTTAATTCTACCTGGACAAGTAAAGCAAACATCTCATTATATGTAACTTGACATATTCATAGTTATAGATTCATTTAAGGGTATAGCTGATGAAGGATCGAATTATACTAGACCTATACGGAAAGGTAAACGCCAGTTCAACCTGGCTTCTTATCGAACTATAGGAATGTTTACGGTTTTACTATTCACAGTCTGAGCACTCATTATGTTATACACTTAATTGAATTTAATTTGTTTAAATTAATTTTCAATAACTGTATACGGCTAGTAGTGTAAGAACCTAATGGGTCACATATGAGACTTGGAACCAGAGGACTGGATAGTAATTATAGAGTGGATATAGAGGGGGCGAAAAATTATATATAGTATGAGGATAAATTTATTTAGATAATTATAATTGGATTATAGTTATTATTAAATCAATTATGGGATAATATTAATTAGTAAGTATAATGAGATTATATCTCTAAACTATTGTCCTAACATAAATAAATATTCTAGTGGGATTAGAATTAGAATTATTATTTATGTTTAAATTAGATATAGATAATAATAATAATTGTATTTATTTAGTGAACCTATTTGGACTAGGATTCTTATTAAGTTTTTTAACCTAAAGAGATTAGGGTTAGGAATATAAATAGCCCCCCTTACCCATAGAATTGGGCCAATTGAAATAAGGGAATAGAAAATTATTCCGACTTCCACTCGACTAATTACTTTTATCGTTTACTCTCTCTCTCTTTGATCCCGTGTTGATTCCTTTAGAGGAAATCTAGTTTGATTGCTATTCATTAGTTGATTACTAACCATTTTTTTTGTTTATTTCTGTTCGTGATAAGACGGTTGATTTCTACATGGGCACTTCGTTTGCAACGTTAGATAGTTCTTCAAGAAAGGTACACATGTTTAATCCCTTTTAATATGAAATAACAATTAAAAGATCTTGGGAAAAGGGAAATAGATAAAAAAAAATTATATTTCTGATGCGCCTACGTTTGTCTATTTCCCTTCAACATCTTCTGGAATGCTCTTGAGGGCATTTCATGGAGTTATATACATTAAATGTTGTTGAAACACAATTTTCAAGAGTTTTTTTATTCTGACAAAAATAATTTAATCACTACCCCAAAATAATTTAATCAAGAAATTTAAGTTTAAATTGATTATTACTAACCTTGTTGTTGAAAATCTTAAGACATAATGATAATTAAATCAAGATGAAAATGGGCTCATAAAAATAAAAGGCCCAAAGATAGATCAGAAGCCCACAGATTTGGAAGCCCAGAAGCAAAGAGTGAACACAGTTGGCGTTGACAAAAGAAAAATCATGCATGTTCCCAAGATTAACAAGAAGTACATACTACATAAGCACTGTCTCCTCAACAGTGCCTTTATCCATCATGCAGCGAAAAGTTGGCAAACTGCAACACAGAAAACCTGGCTCAAGACAGAAGAGCCTATGGAGTCTGCAACGGAAAACTTTTTGCTAAAGGTACAACCAGGGCCGATCCTGAGATTTTAGAGGCCCGGGGCGAATTACCAATGGGGCTCTAATAAATAAGTGGAAATAAAAAAAATAAGTAAAAAAGTAAATTGTATAAAAGAAGATTACTTAAAAATGACACTTTTCTTATTACATTTAACAAAATATCTAATAAAAACATTTTATGTTGCTTTAAGTAATCAATTTCTTATACAAAATGATGTATATGAGCATTTCTAGAAGTAAATTTCTTAAATTTAATAAATTATGAAATAGTTCTAATAGATTTTAGGCTTAATACATCACCAGCTCCCTGAACTTGTCCAAAATAGTAGATTGGCTTCCTAAACTTTGCAAGTGTCTCACTAGCTTCCCAAGCTTGCTTATTTTGTATCACCAACTCCCTAAACTTGTCCATAAAAATAGATTAGCTCCCTGAACTTTGCAATTGTCTCACCTACTTCCTAAACTTGCTTATTTTGTAACAAATAAATACAAAAACTTATTAAATCTAAATTCTAAACATAAGTCTTCATCTATTCGAGAGGTAATTTTTTCGCTTCTCCTACCTTTCAACCTATTATAAGAGTTAGTGTTGCAGGTTTGAGAGATTGAATGGATGGAGATCGAGAGTTAGTATTATGATTTTTGTATTTAGTTGTTACAAAATAAGCAAGTTTGGGGAGTTGGTGAGACATTTGCAAAGTTCAGGGAGCTAATCTACTTTTATGGACACGTTTAGGGAGTTGGTGATACAAAATAAGCAAGTTTAGGGAGCTGGTGAGACACTTGCAAAGTTCAGGGAGACAATCTACTATTTTGGACAAGGTCGGAGAGCTGGTGATGTATTAGGCCTAGATTTTATGCTCTTTATGATACAAAGCATGATAACAGAAAAATGAAAAATCAAATTTGAAGCGCCTAAGTTCTTGAAATTGGAAGATTTTAATACGTTTTTTCCAAATTGCTTTTGAAGACCGAGTAAATCAAAATCTGGTAGAGTTTCTCAAAGACAACAAAAAAAGCTATTAGTAATTGGAAGTTTCACAGTGAGGTGATTAGAAAACAAAATTGATTATATAGTTGATGAATTGAAAAAATGAAATGAGGATGTAGGATAATATTAATATTTAATATTCTTTGAGATTGGAGTGTGATTAAAAAAGGGAGAGATAAATTATAAATTTTTGTTGGGATTGATTGGTGGGAAAGATAATTATAGAAATACTTTGAGATAAATTAGGGAATTGATGCCCAAAGTTTTTATTAGGAAATTTGGAAAGAATCCGAGATAAATTAGGGAATTTAGAAAGGCTATTTAATAACTGATGCCACCGTTTTTTATTTGGAAAAACTAATTTGGAAAGAATCTAATACCAGCGTTTCTAATCAACTAGAAAAAAATTTGAATTTAATCAAGTATAATTTAATAGGTGCTAATACATTACTATAATTGGGGCCCTTCTCATCCTTGGGCCCTGGGTAGGCGCCCCTCCTGCCCATGCTCAAGGACGGGCCTGGGTACAACGGAAGTCAGAAGCTGATGTTGATATGATCCGTTTCCACCAAACGGCTAGATCAAAATTCAAACGGATCTTTCACCAGCCTCTATTATAAATACAAAGCCATTTGCTCCTTTTGAAGTTGACGAATTCACAAGAAATCAGAGAGATCAAAACTTCAAAAAGTGTCTAGAGTAATATTCAAATACACAAGCCATTTTCATATATGCGTTCATCCGAAAGAAAATTAGATCTTCATTGTGTTCTTAGAAAGAAATTATTGTTCATAGTAGTACATCAAAAGTTATGTTATTTGTTTAGGCTTTAAGCAAATAGCTGCGAAATAGATAGCTGAGAGATATTGTAAAGGAAGATACTTTATAGAGGCTCTGACTATTGTATAAAGGTTTGTGATCTATCCGTGAAAGAGTGCTTTAGTGGATTAAATCTGAGAAGAAGGTATTGTGAGGACTGGTCATAGGCTAGAGGCCAAACCAATATAAATCTGCTGAGTAACGATTTTCTAACTCTACCTTTATTGCTTCTGATTATTTATGCTCTAACTCTTACACTCTACATATATATACTGCTTCTGTTTGACTATTGTCTAAATGCTAATCTATAATATCATCAGAAGCTCTGTAAAAAAAAGACTGTTGTAAGCGCTGTTGAAACACCTTTCCACATAATTTTGATTTGACAAAATTGTTTAAGTGTAATTAAAAATATTCAAAACACACTAAGTTTAAATGCTTTGATTTATTCTACTAATGTGTTTGTTCAATGTTGAGTTAAAATGTTTATAAGACATAAAGATTAAAAGGCCCAAAGCCCAATACGGAAGTCAAAGCCCAAGTCAAACAGTTCAAGGCAACTCGGCCCGCGTATGTCAAAACGCTGTCGTTATGTACAAAACGCAGCTCAGCGGAAGAAGGATCTAGAAGACCTTCATTGAACAACTTCGGAACGAAGCTGCTGAGTTGAATCGACAAAGAGTACAAGACAGTAGCTGAGCAAGAACAACTTCCAGACAAAGTGTTTCCACTTTGGGTAAAGTTCAGAAGACACAGAACGTTGTCTAGTTGACCTTACCATAAATGGAGAGACAATCTGCCGAGCTGACTAAAAGTTGCTCAACACTGACCGAGGACAGAAGATACTCAAATCTGATTGGCCGAGAGCTCTGAGCAAAACTGAGTGACAACGACAGGAAGCCGTTTCCCTCCAACGGTTATTTCGAAATTCGAAATGACCGATGTCTCAGACGTCTCTATAAATAGAGCCCTTCAGTTGCTTCATTCGACACAGAACTTGATCAAGCCATTACGCTGACCAATATTCTACTCAAAGTTCTGTAAGAAAAAGCAAAGCAATCTTACACCAAATTTCATATCTTTCGTGTAAAAGTCTAGAGTGATTATTCAATCATCTAAGGTGTCTTAGCAATTGTTGTTTAGGACAAACACTTATCATTTCTAGAGATTAGAAAGGAGAGGCTGAGTACTCGGTTATAGTACTCAGCGAGAGATTAGGAGTGAGTAGAGGTATAGAGGAAGGTACTCTTGTTATACTCAGCTTCTAAGTTGTAAAAGGTTTGATGCTCTACCGTTAAAGAGCTCAGTAGAGAATTCGAAATCTCGGAACGTGTTCCGGGGACAGGACGTAGGCTTGGAGGCCGAACCTGGATAAATCTGTTGAGTAATATCTTTCTAACCTTAAACTCCTTAATATATATATTGCTTGCTTAAACAAAACTGACCAACTAAAGAGGTCAAGCTGAGTTGTGTGCATTGAATATCTGAGCTCAGGAATAGACCCTAAGTGCTATTTCCTGACTCAAGTAAAGAAACTGACCTAGTCACCAGTTGACTAAGCCAATGTCTTGCTATTCACTCAGCGCCGCTGTTAAAACCTTTTTCCTGAAGAAAAAGAAGTCTGCCCTAAAGAAAAATTTTAAATAGTTCCTAACCCCCCCCCCCTTGGAACTATACTTGTAACGTTATAAGGGACCAACAAGTGGTATCAGAGCATCAAAAGCTCACTGTAAAAGGTTTAACCACCTTGAGCTGATCCCCACTATGGGCAAAAACAGCACTCGGTTTCTCCCAGGAAACCAAACAACTCAGATCTTACCTGAGGGGCTGTCCATTACTCGGCCTCCCCTATTCTTCGGGTCTAACTATACCTTCTGGAAGAATAGGATGAAAAATTTCATTCAGGCTACAAATATGAGTGCCTAGCTATACATAGTCCAAGGCCCATTCGTACCTGTCGAAGTTGTGGCTGGCCAAACAGTTGTTAAAGCTGAGGCCAAATGGACAGAGGATGATCTCAAGAAGCTACAAAATCACGCTTCGGCTATAAACATGCTTTACTGTGCGCTCGATGCTGCAGAATATAATAAAATCTCAGGTTGTGAGTCGGCGCAAGAGATCTGGAAGAAGCTGGAGGTCACCTATGAAGGAACCAATAAAGTAAAGGAGTCCAAGGTGAACCAGCAGATGAGACTGTACGAGCTGTTCGAAATGAACGATGATGAGGGAATATCTGACATGAATGCAAGGTTTACAAACATCATCAATGAGCTCAAGAGACTTGGGAAGATCTTCACTGAGGAAGAACAAGTCAAGAAGATTCTCAGGAGCCTTCCCAAAGACTGGCAAGCAAAGAAGACCGCTGTTGAGGAAGCTCAGGACTTAACCACCTACAAATATGATGAGCTCATCGGCTCACTGCTGACCCATGAAATATCAATGAAAAACTTCGAGGTGAAGGAAAAGTCTGAAGACAAGAAGCAGAAATCTCTTGTCATGAAAGCTGACTCCACTGATGGGAGCTCAACAGATGATGAAGAGATGGCTATGTTCACAAGGAAGATGAAGAGGCTATTCAGAAAGAATGACAAATATTCTAAGAAGCCTTACAGAAAGTTTGATAAGTATAAAGCTGAGTCCAGCGACAGCAAATACAAGAAGGACAACTCAAAGCCCATTACATGCTTTGAATGCCATCAAACTGGCCATATCAAGTCAAGCTGCCCCACGCTGAGGAAAGAAAGGAAGAACGGCAAAAAGGCAATGGTGGCAACATGGAGCGACAGTGATGAGTCTTCATCATCAGAAGTTGATGCCACTGAGTCAGCAAAGATCTGTTTTATGGCTGACGAACTTGCTGAGCCGTGCGTCTCTAAGCATGCTGACCCCTCCATTGCATCTGACGATGAGGAGCAATCAAATGAGGTAATATCACTTTCCCCCGCTCAGAAATGAAATGGTAAATGCCCTGAGTGACCTCTACACACTTGTCAAAAAGTGTAATAAGAAAGTTAGAGCACTCAGCAGGCGTTGTGATGAGGTTGAAGAGGTCAAGCTGAGTGACCTCAGATTCCTTCTTCAGGACAACTCAACTTTGCATGATAACATGGAGATCATACATAAGTCTGTCTCTGAAGTCCAATCAGATTCTAAGAAACTGAGAAAGGACGTCACAACTATCCAGAACCAACTAAAGGTTCCAAACAAAAGAAATATTCCTCTGAATACTCAGTACCGAGGTACTGGTCAGCAGAGATGGAATCCTCAGTGGAAAGTCCAGTGTGACTTCTGTGGGAAGAAAGGACACACCACAAAGGTGTGCTGGCACGCTCAGCACTGGGGTGCTGACCAGTCAGTGAGAAATCCTAAACGGAAGGTCAGCTGTGACTTCTGTGGAAAGAATGGCCATACTGTCCAAGTATGCCGCCATAAAATTAAATATGATGCTTTACCTGTTGAACCTAACAAGCAAGGACCCAAAAAGAATTGGGTACCTAAGAGTAACTAGTTACATTGCAGGTAAGCCTGAGATGTGCTGAGAAGTCAAAGATGTGGTATATTGACAGCGCATGCTCGAGGCATATGACTGGTGATGAAACTCAGTTCATCACATTTGAGCGTAACGAGGAGGAAGCGTAAGTTTTGGAGACAACAAAAAGGGTAAGATAGTAGGGTCAGGAACCGTTGGAGGTAATCCTAATATTGAGTCAGTCTCCCTAGTCAGCGGACTCAAATATAACTTACTCAGCGTAGCTCGGCTATGTGATAATAGGAGAAAAGTTATATTTGATGACACTGGATGTAAAATATACGAGGGTAAAACTAATGAGTTAATTTTAACTGCCCCTCGCATTGATAATGTCTTCATGCTGAATTTGGAGAAAAAGTTTTCAAAAACTGTATGCTTAGTTTCAAAGGAAGAAAATTCCTGGCTATGGCACAGGAGACTTGGTCATGTAAGCATGGACCTCCTGGCCAAATTAGCAAGAAAGCAATTGGTTGAGGGACTGCCAGAACTTAATCAACTATGCCACGCTTGCCAAGCTGGAAAACAAACCAAACAATCTTTTCATAGTAAAAATATTGTCTCAACTAAGCGTCCGTTAGAATTACTACACTTGGATCTCTTCGGTCCAGTCCAGCCGTTGAGTCTGGGTGGAAGAAGATTTTCCTTGGTCATTGTAGATGACTTCTCTCGGTACACTTGGGTCATCTTGCTGAGTAGCAAAGATGAGACCTTTGAGACATTTTCAAATTTGGTTAGAAAACTTGAAAATGATAAAGACCTAAAATTGGCTCACATCCGAAGTGATAATGGTGGAGAATTCAAAAACCAACAGTTTGTTGAATTCTGTGAAGCCAGCGGCATTGACCATAATTTCTCTGCTCCTAGGACGCCTCAACAAAATGGGGTTGTTGAAAGGAAGAACACCTTGGTTGAAATAGCCAGGACAATGCTGAGTGAGCATAGGCTTCCAAAGTACTTTTGGGGAGAAGCTGTTAACACAGAGTGCTATATTCTTAATAGGGCTCTTGTTAGACCTATACTAAAGAAAACCCCCTACGAACTTTGGAAAGGACGAAATCCCAACATTGGATACTTTCGTGCCTTTGGCTGTAAATGTTTTATTTTAAACACCAAAGATAGCCTAGCTAAGTTTGACTAAAAAGATGATGAAGCTATTTTTTTAGGCTACTCAACAAACAGCAAAGCATACAGAGTTTTTATTAAACGAACTCAAGTTTTAGAAGAGTCAGTACATGTTGAGTTCAACGAAACTAACCCTGCAGGAAGATATCTGCCGCTGAGCGAGGATGATCCACACTCAGCATCCGCTGATCAAGATACAGCCGCCGAGTCATTCCCTCAAGGGCTGACCAAAGGTAAAAGTGAACCTAAGATTGTTTTCACTGATCAGTCTACTCCTGCAGAGATTGTTGAAACACAGACAGCACAAGACATCAATCTACCCAAGGAGATAAGGATACCAAGAGGGCACTCAGAAAGTGCAATCCTTGATGCCGCTGAGAAGACCCTGATGACAAGAAACCAACTCAGGAGATACCTCAGCAACGTAGCCTTCGTCTCAGTTCAGGAACCTAAGAACTTCGCTGATGCTGAGGAAGATGAATTCTGGATGAGCGCAATGCAAGAGGAACTTGACCAATTCAGAAGAAACGATGTATGGGAGCTAGTGCCACATCCAAGGAGTCAGAAGACCATTGGAACAAGATGGGTCTTCCGCAACAAGCTGGATGAGTAAGGAAACGTAGTCAGGAACAAAGCGAGGCTTGTAGCTCAGGGCTACAGTCAGCAAGAAGCTATTGACTACGGTGAGACCTTTGCCCCAGTGGCAAGGCTAGAGGCTATTAGAATTTTATGCGCTTATGCAAGCTATATGAACTTTAAACTGTTTCAAATGGATGTTAAGAGTGCATTCCTTAATGGAGTTATAAACGAGGAAGTTTATGTTAATCAACCTCCAGGGTTTGAGGATCCTAAATTCCCAAACCACGTTTATAAACTCAAAAAGGTTCTGTACGGCCTCAAGCAAGCACCACGTGCTTAGTATGAGAGGCTGACCAGTTTCCTGCTGACTAGAAACTATGTCAGGGGCAAAGCTGATACAACCTTATTCATTAAGAGAAAGGGTAAAGATACCCTGCTGGCTCAAATATATGTTGATGATATTATTTTCGGTGCTACTAATGAGTCAATGTGCAAGGAATTTAGCAAGCTAATGCAGACTGAGTTTGAAATGTCTATGATGGGAGAACTCAACTTCTTCCTTGGACTTCAAATCAAACAAGGGAAAAATGGCATCTTCATCAGTCAAGCTAAATATGCCAAGGAGATAATGAAGAAATATGATCTTGAAAATTGCAAGCCAATATCCACTCCTATGGGCACTGACACTGTCCTCTGCGCTGATGAGAATGGTAAGTCGATAGATAGCAAATTGTATCGAGGTATGATAGGCTCTCTACTTTACTTAATAGCAAGTAGACCGGACATTCAGTTCTCAGTATGCTACTGTGCTAGATATCAATCTAACCCTAAGGAATCTCATTACATAGCTGTAAAAAGAATCCTTAGATATTTGCAAAGCTCAGTGAACGCATGTTTATGGTATCCCAACACTCATGGCTTTACACTCGTTGGATACACTGACGCTGACTATGGTCGAGACAAGCTAGAATGAAAAAGCACCTCTGGAGGATGTCATTTCTTAGGAAGCTATCTTGAATCCTAGTTCAGCAAGAAGCAGGCGTCAGTAGCCTTGTCTACCACTGAAGCTAAGTACATTGCTGCTGGACACTGTGTTGTTCAAGTCCTATGGATTAAGCAACAGCTTGAAGACTATGGTGTTCAAACAAAGACAATTGAGGTCAAATGCGACAACAAAAGTTTAATTGATCTATCAAAGAACCCAATTCAACACAGCAGGATGAAGCATGTCAGCATAAGACATCACTTCATTAGAGACCATGTACTCAAGGGTGAGATAAAGCTGACCTACGTCCCAACGGATGAGCAGCTTGCGGATATCTTCACAAAGCCACTGGCTCGTGAACAGTTTAGCATACTAAGAGAAGCCATTGGTATATTTAATTCTCTTCAGTAAATTCCAGCTCTTAATATAGACTCATGCTGAATGATCTATTGTTTGCTGAGTGAATAAATGCATGTTGAGTGTTTAATGTTAAATGAATGAATATCACATACTGAGCAAACATTGGCACCGAGTAGTTACCTCAAACTGAGAAATCATACGTATGTATAAAACTGACCACTCAGAATTTAAAAAGCTTAGTATTCTAAACGCTGAGTATAAGATCCGTTGTAGTTAATGCTAGAGCACGCGAATAGCCACCTAGGATGACGTATGCGCCGAATGTGTCATAAAAGCCAGGATTATTGTCGGTTCACAATCCCAAGGAAAAACTGACACATGGATTCGATAAGATCCACTTTTCACCGCTATAAATAATGGGCAAATCCCCATTGTTATCTCTTTACACTTACCGAATTCTCTGGTAAAGCATTCTCTCTCTAAAACTCTCAAAGCTTCCCAATCTTTTTCTGAAACTATGACTAAGGTTTCCGTTAACATCTCCAGTGTCGGTCACCCTAAGACCAGTTCCGATGAACCCTCCAGGCAAACTACTTCGCCTGAAACCACAAAGGTCACTACGCCGAGCAAAGGCAAAGCTGGCCAAGCTACCTCCTCTAAGGGAAAGCCGACCAAGGTCAGAACCTATACCAAGGTATTCGACAACGTTAGAGAATGGAAGATTGACTTCTCTAGATGGGTCTCAGAAGGCTTCGTAGAAATTGAGCAACCCTTCTGCGAATGGATATCGAAGAATGGCTGGACCGAGCTGTTCTCCATTAGAGATCACACCTACCCTGACCTAGTAAGGGAGTTCTACCACAATCTCCGAGTTGCTGATGATAACCAGGACTATCTGGTAACTGTGGTAAAGGAAAAGACCATTTTTATAAACCTACCTATCTTGCTAACTTGCTGAAGTTAAAGAATGAGGGAACAAAACTGAGGCGGTCTGGGGATCACGAAGGAACTGGGTACAATACCACCTTCTGTAAGCCCGCTGGCCACTCTGGAGAAATCTCCAGCACCTCAATGGGTCAGCACCAAAAGATGGCCCACTATCTGCTGACCTACTACATTTATCCCAAGATCAACTGCACCACCTCAGCAACGAATTTTGAGCAATGCTTCATATGGCATATGCTGACATACAAGCTGACCAACATGCCAGTATTCTTGATCGCTGGTTTCCAAAGGAGCATTGGAACTCTCAGGCTAGGCTCGCTCATCACCAGAATCCTCTTAGATCATCAAATTGATCTATCTGAGGAAACTAAGGCTAGAGGATCTGAGATAACCGCTGCTTCGCTGAGGGCTTTAAAGTTCAATTAGCCAATTAAGAAAGGCAAAATTACTGATGAGGCTAATGAGGAGACAACTGTCCCAAAGAAGGGCAAAAGGACAAAGGCTCCAGCTGTCCGAAAGAGGAAAGCTGTTGGGACTCCTTCAAAGAAGGCTGAGCCTCAGGCCAAGAAGCCTAAGTCAGCTGCTGAAAAAGGTCAGGACAGACCTAAGTCAGCTGAGAAGAGGAGCAGGCAAGATGAGCCTGAAATAGAGGAAAGAATAGATGCTGATGAGCAACCTCAAAAGAAGCAGAAGTCTTCTACGCTGACCCCTATTGATGCTACCCCACTGACATCATCGTTCCTGATGATTCTCACTACACTCAGTGTCAAGGAACTGAAGCTGAGCATCAAGAAGATGATGTGGAACTGGATGATCACTTCATCACTCAGGTGGAAGAAGAACTAGATAACGATGATCAGGATGATCAGGAAGCAGAAGAAGAAGCAAGCGGTCAGGATGACGCTGAGGACGCTGAGGAGACAGCTAGTGAAGAAGAAGCCGCTGACCCAACTAATACTGAGCTGGGTACAGATAAAGAAAAAGAACAAGCTGACCAGCTTAATGCTGATCAAGAAGAAACTTCTCCCTCTCACCCAAGAGAGTCTATCCAAGCTGACACTCCTCCTCGCAGAAGAAGATTGATAAAGGCAAGTCAGCAAACAGTCATCGATCTCCCTGTTCCAAAGCCGACCAAAGATCCTTCTTCTCTGAAGCTGAAGTTTTTCAGTAAGCAAACCCTTTCTTCTCAACAAGCTTCTCTTGAAAAGCAAGCCTCTGTTTCTTCACTAAAGGAACAAGCCGACTTGAATTCTTCCGCAAACTCAACAAGCCAAATCGAGCAAGTTCTCGTCAATGCTGTTGCTCCAAGCACTGTGCTGACTCAAAATATTCCTGCCCCAGTCAGCACTGACAGCATTAGAATTACTACTTCACCAACCATCACTACTGTCGATCAATCAACTCTTCCAGAACATCAAGTGCAGATTGACACCACACTTCCAGTCACTGACCATATCATTACTCCGACTCCTCTACAAACTGGACATACTGAAGAAACTAGGCAACATGATGATGAATCTCTCAACTATCTCCATGCCACCGAGTCTGGTAGAAAACTCATCAACTCGGTGCAGTCATTAATTCAGGACATTCATCAATCTGCTCAACCTACTGTTGGGTCAAGTAACAATGCATCAACTCAGCTGTCCCAGGTCACTCAACTCTTAAATGAGGTTAAAGGACTGAAGGATCTGCTAAGTGATATGATCTCAATTCAATCACATCAGCCCAAGCAGGACTCAATCACTAAGCTAGCTGAGCTCCAACTGACAATTGTTCAACATCTTAACACTCTTCAAGGCCAAGTCCAGACCTTGTCAGCTGCGAATACTCAGTATGCCACTTCTGATGAAGTTAAGATGCTTTTTGCCCAGCTTCACACTGAGCAAATCAAGACCAACAATCAGCTGGCCTCTTACTCTCAATGCTCGGTGGAGCAAATAAGCGAAGAAGTTTGTCTGCTTAACTTAAATAAACAAGAGATGGACACTGACCAGATGAAGCAGAATGAGATTCTGGTCAATACCCAAAGGACCTTCACACATGTGCGACATAGTAATATCCAGCGCCAATACTATGACTCAGCTCTGCTGAAGACCTTTCATCAAGTCTTCGTGCCCTGACAGAGTCAATTACTTGGGTAGGCAAGTCACAAGCCTATATACTGGAACTACTCAGCGCTGCTGAAATCGGCATTCCAAAAGAGCTCTTGAATGAAGGCGTTATTGTCTTTGACGGCATTAACGAAAGTGCCGACAAACTGAAGGAGCTGTCCGCCGTACTAACCGCAGCTGTCTTAACTGACTCTTTCAGAATTCCTGCTCCTCCCGATGCTGACAAAACGGGGGAGAAAGAACAAGCTAGAACTCAACAGGAGGCTCCTAGAAGCAGTCAGTCTAAGCAAAAGAAAAAGAAGTAGAAATAGGCTAGCCCAGCTTTGTTTAACTTAGTCTCTAGTCTATATGTTCTTTTATGCTCATCTTTTGCTATGTATGCTGACTACTTCACTTAAATACAATACTTGCATCTTTTATCCTAACTTGAGTTATTTCATATGATGCTGAGTATTATGTTATTATGTATCTTCAATTACATCAACTATGTTTACTGTCTAAATACTTGTTGATTGTATCCCATGCTAATCAAATGTTTGAAATTATCTTGTATGCTTACGAAACACTGTCTCATAAAAACCATTGAACAAAATGATTACTCAGTGCTCTCTGAATGATACACCTTCCTCTTAATACTGAGTAAAATAGAATATGTTCCATGAGTTGACCTATATCTGAAAACTGACCTTAGACCTACTCGATTAAACCTTAGAATGTTTAGAGTTAAAACTAAGTCAGTAGCTCAACCCTGACGGGGGAGTTCGCTAAGCAATAATAGGTCAACTATCATGGGGGAGCTCAACACTGAGTTCCTCGCTGAATAGTTTTGCCAACATCAAAATGGGGGAGTTTGTTGAAACACCTTTCCACATAATTTTGATTTGACAAAATTGTTTAAGTGTAATTAAAAATATTCAAAACACACTAAGTTTAAATGCTTTGATTTATTCTACTAATGTGTTTGTTCAATGTTGAGTTAAAATGTTTATAAGACATAAAGATTAAAAGGCCCAAAGCCCAATACGGAAGTCAAAGCCCAAGTCAAACAGTTCAAGGCAACTCGGCCTGCGTATGTCAAAACGCTGTCGTTATGTACAAAACGCAGCTCAGCGGAAGAAGGATCTAGAAGACCTTCATTGAACAACTTCAGAACGAAGCTGCTGAGTTGAATCGACAAAGAGTACAAGACAGCAGCTGAGCAAGAACAACTTCTAGACAAAGTGTTTCCACTTTGGGTAAAGTTCAGAAGACACAGAACGCTGTCTAGTTGACCTTACCATAAATGGAGAGATAATCTGCCGAGCTGACTAAAAGTTGCTCAACACTGACCGAGGACAGAAGATACTCAAATCTGATTGGCCGAGAGCTCTGAGCAAAACTGAGTGACAACGACAGGAAGCCGTTTCCCTCCAACGGTTATTTCGAAATTCGAAATGACCGATGTCTCAGACGTCTCTATAAATAGAGCCCTTCAGTTGCTTCATTCGACACAGAACTTGATCAAGCCATTACGCTGACCAATATTCTACTCAAAGTTCTGTAAGAAAAAGCAAAGCAATCTTACACCAAATTTCATATCTTTCGTGTAAAAGTCTAGAGTGATTATTCAATCATCTAAGGTGTCTTAGCAATTGTTGTTTAGGACAAACACTTATCATTTCTAGAGATTAGAAAGGAGAGGCTGAGTACTCGGTTATAGTACTCAGCGAGAGATTAGGAGTGAGTAGAGGTATAGAGGAAGGTACTCTTGTTATACTCAGCTTCTAAGCTGTAAAAGGTTTGATGCTCTACCGTTAAAGAGCTCAGTAGAGAATTCGAAATCTCGGAACGTGTTCCGGGGACAGGACGTAGGCTTGGAGGCCGAACCTGGATAAATCTGCTGAGTAATATCTTTCTAACCTTAAACTCCTTAATATATATATTGCTTGCTTAAACAAAACTGACCAAGTAAAGAGGTCAAGCTGAGTTGTGTGCATTGAATATCTGGGCTCAGGAATAGACCCTAAGTGCTCTCTCCTGACTCAAGTAAAGAAACTGACCTAGTCACTAGTTGACTAAGCCAGTGTCTTGCTATTCACTCAGCGCCGCTGTTAAAACCTTTTTCCTGAAGAAAAAGAAGTCTGCCCTAAAGAAAAATTTTAAATAGTTCCTAACCCCCCCTGGAACTATACTTGTAACGTTATAAGGGACCAACAAGCGCAATATCTAAAATCAGAACCATGCTCAGTAGACAATACATGTCGCTGATCTGAACTTGCTTCTGATATTAAATATTGCCTCTATGCTCTGTAAACAAAAACACACCAAGTAAGAATAAATATAAAAAGGTTAAAATTAACCAATAGTTTCATTCACCCCCCTGGAACTAATATCACCTCACAAAGGACCAACAAGTGGCATCAGAGCCTAAAAGCTCTTATTAAAAAAAGATAACACTATGTTGAGCTCAAGATCCCTAAATAGCTGTTAACAGCACAAGAAACCTCTCTAGTAACACGACCACTCAAATGCTTCTAGAGGGTCTATCGATTACCAGACCCCCTCTGTTTTTTCTCTAATTATACATTTTGGAACAACAGAATGAAGAACTTCATCCAAGCTCAGAGTATGAATGCCTAGTTAGTAATAACCAAAGGTCCTTATGTTCCTAGTGAGACAGTAGAAGGGGCTTAAGTCATTAAGACTGAGGATAAATGGTCTGATGATGATTTAAAGAAGCTAAAAACTAATACTTCGGCTATAAATATGCTTCACTGTACTTTAAATGTTGCAAAATACAACAAGATCTCAGGTTGTGAGACAGCCGAGGAGATCTGGAACAAGTTGGAGGTAACCTATGAAGGAACCAGCAAAGGAAAAGAGTCCAATATGAACCAAAATATGAGACTCTATGAGTTATTTAAAATGAAGGACGAAGAAGCCATCTCTGATATGAATGCCATATTCACCAATATCATAAACGAGCTCAAAAGACTAGGGAAAGTCTTCTCGAAAGAGGAGCAAGTCAAGAAAATCCTCAGAAGCCTCCCGAAAGGTTCGCAGGCCAAGAAGATGGGTATTGAGGAAGCTCAGAACTTAAAACATACAAATATGATAAGCTGATTGGTTATATTATGACACATGAAATCTCAATGAAAAACTTTGAGACTAAAGAGAAGTTAGAAGATACGTAACAAAAGTCTATTGTGCTTAAAGCTGATTGCTCAGAAGAAAGCACTACTGATGATAAGAGATGGAAATGTTCACCCGCAAGATGAAGCAGATGTTCAAAAATAATGATTAATATAAGAAGCCATTCAAATGGTCTGAGAGACCCAGAAGGGAGCAAAGTAATAGTAAGTTCAGAAAGAAACCCTCCAAACCTATCACATGCTTTGAATGTCATCAGCCAGGGCACATCAAATACAACTGCCCAACTCTGAAAAAGGAGAAAAAGTATGGGAAGCAGGTCATGGTAGCAATATGGAGTGACAGTGGTAAATCATCGTCTTCTAAACATGAAGCTGCTGAAATAGCCAACATATGTTTCATGGTTGTGGAGACAGAAGAGCAAGCATCTGTTGAAGAGGTTGAAGCCTTCAATGCCTCTAATGATCATCATCACAATGGTGAGGTAATTTCCCTTCATGTCTTCTGAAATGAAATGATAAATGCCATATGTGATATGTATGCACTTGTAAAGAATTGCAATAAAATAAATTAAGGCACTAGGAAGGTGATGTGATGAAATTGAGAAATTAAAACTCAAAGACATCTGACATCTTCTTCAAGACAATACTAGGCAAGATGAAAACTTAAAAATCATGCATAAGTTTGTCACTGAAGTCTATAAGGAATCTAAAAACCTTCGAAAGGACATCACATCAATTCAAAGTCATCTGACCCCGAAACAATACAGCCACCATCATCAGTACACTGAAAGTAATACTTTCAGTAGGAAAGGATGGAATCTATGAACAAAAGTCCAATGTGACTTCTGTGGAAGATTTTGCCACACCAGTAAGATTTGCTGGCACAAGAATGGCTATTTTGAGGAAGAAAACATTAAACCTGTTAAAGCTAACCCTAAAGGACCCAAAAAGACTTAGGTACCTAAGAGGCACTGATTATCTTGCATGTGAGCCTGAGATGTGCTCAACAGTCTTTTACGCATTCTTTTGATTATAAGTTAGATCTAACTTACATTTTGTAGTTTTTCCACAAAATTACTAGCATGCTCGTACACCAATCACAAAAGGTATTAAACAAATTGGCACGCTCGATGGGACACTACTAAAATGCCACCAAGAAGAAGCTCTAAAGATAATGCTGCTCCATTAGTTGATGCAGATTTAGTGTCTGGAAATATTGCAACCCGAAAGGCATCAATACTGGAAACAGAAATCAGGTTAGTGCAAGATCCAACCAACCTGTTGCACCAGTCGTACACCTGCAGGCTCACCGAATATGCAAACTGGTCCCTATTTTTACATCTGTGAGGAAGAGGTAACCCATGGCTCAGGGGCATGAAGTACAGAGGTGGAGGAAGTAGTACGTGTAGTGTTTCTTTTGGTCCACAGTTTAGTGCTCACCAGAACCAAGTGGGCAACCCAGCCATGAGTATGGAGGTGGTAAAGGATATGGTCCAAGAGTTGTATGGCCTTGGTGTCAGACATGTGGGGAGGCCAGAATTTCATCAGCTCTATCTAGTGGCCATTGACCGTGAGAACCCTTACCCAAGAGGGTATCGTATCCCTGACTTTACTCTTTTCTTTGTAGAAGAAGGACAATCTACACTAAAACATGTGGCCAGGTTCACTATCCAATGTGGGGAACTGGCTAACCTTTTTAACTTTGATTACTTCAAGTTAAGGTTGTTCCCCCAATTCCCTCAATGGGTTGACTTTTACTTGGTTTTCATCACTACCTCAAAACTCAGTCTTTACTTGATAAGACATGGAGAGACAGTTTCACACTCAATTTTATCATGCCGAAGCAGAGGTTTCCAGGATGTCACAAAGGAATGGAGAGATGATAGACAACTATATTGCATGATTGAAACGCTTGAGGAGTCATTGCAGGGTGTTCCTTCCTGAGCACGAGTTTGTGAAGATGGCTCAAAGAGTTCTAGATATTGAGCTCTGTAAGAAGTTTTAGGGAATGGAGTTTAGGGATTTCTACGAGCTAGCTCAGAAAGTGTCAGACTGTGAGGACTTATTAAGGGAGGACAATTATCAGAAGAAAACTTCAATGGGGTCTTATCACCAAGAAACCAACAAGCCAGAAATAGTTGTGGCAGAGTTGCTGTTCAAGGGGGAAAAATGTGTCCAGACCATTTTAGACCCATCCAAGAGATGGACCAAAAAAGAACACAGCCCAATACACTTTTGATGTAGAGAAAACTGAAGAGATCTTTGAATACGTGGTGAAAGAGAAGTTCATTGTTTTTCCGCCAAACTATCAAATGCCTACCAGGGAAGAAATGAAAGGGAAGACATATTGCAACTACCATGATGCATGGACTCATTCCATGGGATCTTGCTGGACTTTCAAAAACCTCAAACAAGATCGTATTGAAAAGGGAGTGTTGGAGTTCCCAGAGAAGAAAGAGCCTATGATTATAGAAGAGGATCCATTCCCAGCTATGGCTTCAGTTAACATGACTTCTTTTGATCTTAGATAGTTTTTAGACAGCGGAAGGAGTCGTTTAGAGGGAGGTAGAAGAGCAAACCAATATAAAACAAGATCCAATTGGAACCAAAGTAAGTGTTGGATGCCAAAGAGGAGGATTAGCGTTCACGAAAGGTTGGAGTTCCCAAGCTGAAGTAGGGAAAACGGCTCTACAAGGAAAGAGCCACAACCAAAGTTCACCAGGAAACTGTTGGGGTTTAGTGTTCTGTTAAGCCCAAAATATACCTTAAATATCATCATTATTTACACCAGTTTCACTACGAATTTGTGCTGTTTATATCTATTTAGAGTACTTTTACGTCCGAATATGTTTCTTTCATGCAAGGTACCTAAATATTTGGTAAAATCCAAATAGGAACGAAAAGAGGTTAGAAACGAAGGAAAACCCCTACAAAAGGAGTCAAAGACGACGAAAATCAAACGCACTGAAACGAAGGACAAACATCCCATGTCGCGATCGAGATTCTCCATCTCGGTCGCGACACGCGTCGCCCAGGCACTTCTCTCCTCCGTTTTGAAGACTGAAATTTCACTTCCCTATTCTCGGCTGAGAATTTCCATTCTCAGTAACTTCAGAAATCCTGTCAGGACAATATACATTTGTTCGTTTTCAAAGAAACGCGTCTGTTCGATTGGATAGGAACATCTCTTCACAGCAGACACGTCCCTTAGACTCGACTCTTCAACAACTATAAATAGAGAGTTGATTTCAGAGTTGAAAAAGGATAATTGAGAGTAAAGATTTAGTACAGAATTAATGCAGAAATTCTGAGTCAAACGATTCAGAGTTAGAAGTTCGATTTTGTAAAAAGCGATATGATGTACACACATTGTTTATCAAATAATTACATACACAGTAGCATTTAGGTTTAGATTAAGATCTGTTTATATTAGTTTACATTTTGGTAGTCAACGAACCATCTCTATTCCGACGATTCAGTGAGAAGATTAAGTAGCGGATTCGACCCACGAGCTTGACAAACTCTAAACGAGGTTTGAGGAAAGGATTGACGACCCGGAACTCTTATGTTGTTCGAATGCTTCCATCCTTTTTATTCTCTGTAAATTTGTATCAAATTCATACTTCATCTAATAAAGTTCATGCAACTCAATATATTTTTATGTAGCACTTCTGTAACCGATCCGAAGTGAGTTCTGGTGTTTTCATTAAAACGTAGTTAAATTCAATATCTTTACAAGGAAACTTTGTTGAACACTTAGGCAAATTCATTCTTTGAGAATTAATTTGGTTAAGGTAGCGATCTATCCCGACCGTAGGAAGATTGTCTGCGGTTCAAAGCCCTTTAATTGAAGGAGTTTACGTTATTACATTTTTATAGTTTATACAAAGTTTAAAGTTGTTTTCTTTGCTTAATGCAAACGAATACAATTATTCTCTTATTTTAAACACTAAACGTTTCTGTTTTGTGATTCATATTCAAAACAGAATTGATTTCTAACATTCTACATGTTCCATCCTAATTCTTATACAATCAATATCAAAACCCAATTTCAAATAATGATTATCTATTTCTATAAACCTTAAGTCGCATTTAAATTACACTTAAATAAAGTTTTTCTTGAAAAACGTTCACTGTGGGATCGATATCTTTTTATTACTACAAGCGAAATCATGCACTTGCGGAAATCGCTCAACAAGTTTTTGGCGCCGTTGCCGGGTAACGCCAAAATTTTTGACAAAAATTTAGATTTTTCGTGTTTTATTTCGAATCTAGGTTTATATATACTTATTTTCACCTTTGTAATTTATTAATTTTAATTCACTAACATATTTATTTTTCAATTCTGTTTTGAAGGTAGTTTCGGTTCGTGCAAAAATTTCAAGTTCATGCGCAGTTCTCAAAGTTCAGGAATTGCACCAAACCCAATTGACCCAAAAATTGAAAAGACCATTAAAAAGAAAAAGAAAGACGAAAAACAAAGAAAAACAAAATTCAGAACCACAGCCAGAAAATATGGCAACAATTATGGATTACGCTAGGCCAGGAGTAGCCGGTGTAACAAATAGCATAGTTAGTCCCCAAATAAACGCACACCAATTTGAAATTAAGCCAGCTTTGCTTAATATGTTGTAAAATAACGTGACATTTTATGGGTTACCTAACGAAAATCCTAACATCCACTTGACAAATTTCTTAGAAATTTGCGACACTTTTAAAATATCAGATGTGACTGCCGAAGCAATCAAACTTCACCTCTTTCCTTTCACTTTGAAGGATAGAGCCAAAGAGTGGTTAACTTCCATGCCAGGCGCAACATTTGAAACTTGGGACCAACTAGCCCAAGCGTTTTTATCAAAATATTTTCCTTTAGCAAAAACGGCAAGAGTCATAAAAGAGTTAACATCTTTTTCTCAAAATGATAATGAAACTCTTTATGAGGCTTGGGAACGTTTTAAAGAACTTCAACGTTTATGCCCACACCACCAATTGCCTGATGCACTTTTAATGCAAACATTTTATAATGGATTAAATCCTACAACTAGAGGTTCATTAGATGCTATGTCGGGAGGGTTATTTATGAAGAAGACATCAGCCCAAGCAAGATAACTTTTGGAGGAAATGGCAATCAACAGCAGTATGTGGCTCGCAGAACGTGGACACATACCGGTGGCAAAACCATGGTCCTCAACCACATCATCCGTTAAAGGTATAGTGAATCTTGATCCAGTCGCGATGTTACAAGCCCAATTTTCTGCCTTATCGCACAAAATTGATAGGTTTATGGCACCGTGCGATGCCAACGGTAATCCAATCCAAACGGATGTGGATTATGAAGGTGTGAGTGAGATCGAACAGGTAAATTTTGTCCAAGGGCAAAACCAAACTAATAATCCTTATTCTAGTACTTATAATTCTGGATGGAGGAATCATCCTAACTTTAATTGGAAAGATAATAATAATAATGCAAATGCTAATCAAAATCGTACTAATAATTATCAAAATCAATCAAGAGATACGATTAGCACTTTATCTTCTAAAATCGACAAATTCATAGATTCTATTAGTGGAAAAATAAGTAATCACGACGATGGTTTTAAACGGATCGAGAATAAATTCGATCAGCTTATTAAAATCCACTCATCTAGCATCCATAATTTGGAGGTTCAAATTGGTCAAATTGCTAAATCAATTCCATCCCGAAAAGAGGGAAGTCTTCCTAGCCATACGGAAGAAAATCCGAATGAGCATGTAAAGGCTATCACTCTTCATTCAGGGAAAATTACTTAGGTCCGGAAATGCCCGGAGCTTCAACTTTACCATGAACTGATTTACCAAAATCCAAAGAAGATACATTAAATACAAAAAGTTCACCAATTGACTCAAGTACAAAAACTTTTGTACCCAAACCACCTTTTCCACACAAAGTCCGAAATAAGGACTATGACAAACAACTTTTAACGTTTTTAGACAAACTTAAAAATTTGCATATTAATTTGACGTTTATGGATGCGATTACGCAAATTCCTATTATGGTAAGTTCTTAAAAGATTTAATTTCAAAGAAAATTAGTTGGGAAGGAATTTCATCCATTTCATTAACTGAGGACTGTAGTTCAATAGTGTCAAGCAATTTGCCCACTAAACTCAAAGATCCCGGATGTTTTACCATTCCGTGTAAATTGGGAGATATTGAATTCCCAAGTTGTCTTTGTGATTTAGGAGCAAGTATAAACTTAATGCCGTTGTCTATTTTTAATAGGTTAGGTTTAGAAGAAGATATTAAACGTACCAATATGGTTTTGCAATTAGCGGATCAAACCATTAAGAGACCATATGGTATAATCGAGGACGTTTTTGTTAAAGTTGACAAATTTATTTTTCCTACCGATTTCTTTATATTAGACTTTGCATATGACGTTAATTGTCCACCAATTTTTGGTAGACCGTTTCTAGTCGATGTGTCGGAAGGGAAAGTAGTTTTAAGGATAGGAGAAGATAAGATTGAGTTTAATATGAACAAAGCGATGAAATATCCTGTGGAGGAATTCGCTTGTATGAAACTTGATTGAGTTGAAGAATGTGTCAATGACATTATTCAAAAAGAAGAAATAATAGAACCTATAATGGGAGAAGAATTAGAAGATAAGGACCCAGAGCCTTTGATTCGAGAAGATGGACCAGTTCCGCCTTCAATTGTAATACCCCCTAAATTAGAACTTAAAGAGTTACCAAACCATTTGAGGTATGCTTTCTTAGGCGAAGGCGATTCTCTACCTATAATTATCTCTAACAAGTTAACAAGTGATCAAGAAGAAAAATTGAAAGAAGTTGTTAGGAATAGGATAGGAAGTATGGGATGGCAAATTTCAAACTTAAAAGGAATCAATCCTAGTATTGTAATGCACGGAATTCACTTAGAAGAAGATAAGCCACCTAAAGCGGATAGGCAAATACGCTTAAATCCGAACATGAAAGAAGTAGTAAAAAATGAGATTACTAAACTTTTAGACAATGGAATCATTTATCCTATCTCAGATAGTGAATGGGTTAGTCCAATCCATTGTGTACCTAAAAAGGGAGGCATAACTGTTGTAAGGAATGACGAAGGTGAATTAATACCTACGCGAACCACCACCGGTTGGAGGGTTTGTATAGATTATAGGAACCTAAAGAAAGCAACCAGGAAAGATCATTTTCCTCTACCTTTCATTGATCAAATGATCGAAAGGATAGCCGGTCATGCTTTTTATTATTTTCTAGATGGTTATTCTGGATTCTTTCAAATTTATATTTACCCGGATGACCAAGATAAAACAACATTCACATGTCCTTATGGAACCTTTGCATATAGGAGAATGCCCTTTGGTCTATGTAATGCACCAGCAACATTTCAACGTTGTATGACTGCAATTTTTAACGATTTTATTGAAGATATCATGGAAGTTTTTATGGATGATTTTTCAGTTTATGGATATTCGTTTGATGCATGTTTAGGAAATTTAGATAAAGTATTGTCTAGATGTGAAGAAACGAATTTAGTCTTAAACTAGGAAAAATGTCATTTCATGGTTGACGAATGAATTGTTTTAGGACATAAAATATCTGAAAAATGATTAGAAGTGGATAGCAAAAACTTCAGTGATAGAGAAATTACCCCCTCCAACTATTGTTAAGGGAGTAAGATCATTTTTAGGACATGCCGATTTTTACAGACGATTTATTAAAAACTTTTCTGTAATTTCCAAACCACTTACTAATTTACTTATGAAAGTTCAACCTTTGATTTTAATGAAGATTATGTTAAAGCTTTTGAAACATTGAAAGCAGCTTTAGTCAGTGCACCAATAATTGCTAAACCCGATTGGGATTTACCTTTTGAAATCATGTGTGATGCAAGTGAGTTAGCCGTAGGATGTGTTTTAGGTCAAAGGAAGGATAAGAAGCTTCATGTTATTTATTATTCCAGTAACACATTGTCTGGTGCACAGTTAAATTACACCACAACTGAAAAAGAAATGCTAACAGTAGTTTTTGCATGTGATAAGTTTAGGTCGTATCTGCTAGGATCTAAAGTTATTATATATACAGATCATACGGCTTTAAGATATCTATTTGCTAAGAAAGATGCAAAACCGCGTCTGATTAGATGGGTCCTATTATTACAAGAATTTGATATAGAAATTAAAGACAAAAAGGGAGTAGAAAACCTTGTCGCCGATCATCTATCGAGACTTGAAGATGAAAATGGTCCTATTGGTGAAACTATCGGTATACGAGATGATTTCCCCGATGAATATCTCTATCAGATAAAAAGTGCCATGTCACCATGGTATGCGGATATAGCCAATTATCTCGCAGCTAACATTGTTCCAGAAGGGTTAAGTTTCCAACAAAGGAAAAAATTCTTTTTCGATATTAAGCAGTATTTTTGGGAAGATCCTTTCTTGTTCAAAACTTGTGGTGATGGTATGATTAGGAGATGCGTTAGTGAAAATGAATACGGGTCTATAATGCCAGAATGTCATTCAAGCTCTTATGGAGGGCATAACGGCGTTAGTAAAACAGTTGCTAGGATATTAGAATGTGGATTCTTTTGTCCTACATTGTTTAAGGATGTTTGTTAATTTATTATTCGTTGTGACAAATGTCAAAGAACCGGGAATTTAGGAAGGAAAGATGAGATGCCTCTCACAAACATGTTAAAAGTGGAAGTCTTCGACGTGTGGGGGATCGATTTCATGGGTCCTTTTCCCCCTTCTTTTGGTAAAACTTATATTTTAGTAGCCATAGATTATGTTTCAAAGTGGGTTGAAGCAATTGCAACCCCTACGAATGATGCTAAGGTTGTCGTTAAGTTTCTTGAAGATATATTTTGTAGATTTGGATGCCCTAGAGTCATGATAAGTGATGGAGGTACCCATTTCATAAACCGAAGTTTTGAATCACTTATGAGAAAATATGGAGTTCACCACCGCGTATCTACACCATACCATCCTCAATCGAATGGTCAAGCGGAGATATCAAATGGAGAACTCAAGTGGATTCTAGAGAAAACAGTTTCATCTTCAAGACGAGACTGGTCTTATAAACTTAACAATGCGTTATGGGCATACCGTACTGCATTTAAAACACCTATAGGAATGACACCATACCGACTTGTGTATGGGAAAGCTTGTCATTTTCCAGTAGAACTAGAACATAAAGCTTATTGGGCTATTAAAGCACTTAACTATGATTTGCAATAAGCAGGTAAGAAACATTTGTTCGACTTAAACGAGTTGGATGAGTTACGCCATTTATTTTACGAAAATGCAAAAATATATAAAGAAAAAGTGAAATAATGGCACGATGCCAAAATTAAAGTCAAAAGCTTTAGTGTTGGAGATAAGGTGCTGTTGTTTAATTCACGACTCCGATTATTCCCAGGTAAACTAAAGTCTAGATGGACAAGACCATTTTTAGTCATTAAAACTTTCGACTATGGATCTTTAGAACTTGAAGGACCTCAAGGAGTTCATTTTAAGGTTAACGGTAATAGATGCAAAATTTTATTATGAAAACGCTCAAATTAGGGAAATTGAGTTCATAACAAAATTTCATGAAGATTAATTCGTTAATTTGCATATAATTCTTTTGTTTTGTTTTTGTTTGAATTTTTAGTTTAGCTTTTATTTTGTTTTATTTTTTTTTACACATTTCATTTTTATGATTTTTTTTTTAGTTTTTAGATGAGTTTATATCAAGTTTAAAATGCATAAAAATATATTTAAGTCACGTTTTTAATCAGATTTTAGGTAAATAGTTCAAATTAGAAGAACTTCAGGAATCTCGGTTGAGATTTCAGAAATCTCAATTGAGATTCAGCACTTTCAAAATTGTCATAGAAGGTAAGAGATTTTATGATCTTACCGAGAATTTATATTCTCGACCGAGAATCGGGATATATAGGTTTCGACGCCTGATTTCCAAGAGGAAATCAGTGTGTCGCGACCGAGATTTGCAATTCTCGGTCGCGACACAGGTGTTTTCTGTACCTGTTAAACCTGTTTCTTCTTCTTCCCTGTAGACATAGCTGTTCAAACTCGAAAAATTGACTTTCTTCAAGTCCAAGAGGTCCAATTTGATGCCTTTTCGCAACAAAGAGACACATTATTTCGTCCTATAATTCCTATAAATAATTAGAAAGGAGCAGAAGTATTTTTCCTATTCATTTCATCTTTATCAGACACATTTCTGACTTCTTTCAAAATTCTTTCAAACACTTTAAGTTCCAGAGACTTTTTCTTGTTTCAACAACATGACTTCCCATCAAAAATCTTCCAGGAAGGTTGCTGCTTCACGCCATAAGCGTCCTAACTTGTCAAAACGCTACGGTGCGCCATTTCCTATATACAATCATGACGAAGGCCGACGATATTACCAACTTCGCTACAAATTCTTTGTTGGCCTGCTGTATATGGACGAGTTCTTAAATGATGAACTCGGAATTAGCGATGATATGGATCGCTATTTGAGGAATTTGGGATGGTCAAAGTTTGCCCACATGCGGTTTCCTATTATTGGAGACTGGATTCTCGAATTCTTCTGTATAGTGCGCTTCGTGAACAAGCGACGGGTTCGTCTGAGTTTTCGCAGAGATGGCAAAACCTTTACATTTGGATACCCTAAATTACATGCCTGGTTTGGTTTTCCACCACGGGATACAATCATACATCATCATGGCAGAGATATGACATCCAGAGACATTTGGAGGATGTTAACCGAATTCTGGCATTTCAATCCACGTCTCGCCTACAACAAATCCATCAACTCCAATTCGATGTTGTATTTGCACAAGTTTCTGTGCCACAGCTTATTCGGACGCACCTTTAGTAGTGTTGTCCAAGACACAGACTTATACGTACTTGGTGATATTTTCCAAGGAAATACCGTCAATACTTCAAAAAATTTCATGGAAGGTCTTGTTGCCGCTTCTTGATCCAAGGATAAGAAGATTGGTTTCGGTAATATCATCTGTGGAATAATTCTCGGGGCCAAGGGCACTATTTCTATTCCTTGGAGCGATGTTGAATCCTTTCCAACATTAGACTATGAGTTCTTGGAAAGTGAGTGCCTCGTGAAACGTA
Organism: Euphorbia lathyris; assembly: GCF_963576675.1. Classification (NCBI taxonomy): domain Eukaryota; kingdom Viridiplantae; phylum Streptophyta; class Magnoliopsida; order Malpighiales; family Euphorbiaceae; genus Euphorbia; species Euphorbia lathyris. The sequence continues at coordinate 40,967,022 of NC_088917.1, read as the reverse complement.
TCTTTAGGGTCGGCCCGCGATTTCTTTCCGCCGAAGAGTGACAAATCTTCGTGCAAATGAAGATAGATCATTATAGGGCCATGTGAATCCCGATTCAAAGGGATGAATATTTAGATTAGTTAGGTTTGTTTAGATTTTAAGTTTGTAAATATTTGAGTTTTGTTTGATTTTAAGTTTCTTGTATATATGTGTTGTTTTGTAATTCTGTTTTTATGAAATACAATTTCAGATTCATTACCTACTTTCATTCTTTCATTTTTATATTATACAATTTTTCATGATTTCACTTGATCTATAAATATCATTTTCATGTTAAACACTTGCAATAATGATTGGAATGAAGCGCTTGATCAATCATTTTCCTAAACTCATTTCAGGGTACTTTATATAACTCACTTATATGATTCTTCATAATGAAATTTCATGTATCAGTAGTACTTTATTGAACTTAACATACTTAATTTATAAAACGAATCTGTATCACAATTCATTAGTATTGTTTCAGTTTTAATGTTTCAATTCTTAACCTTACATTAATACCTACTTAAACATACATAAATGTTATTTACAATAATTCATTTAACTTAGATTGTTTAATGCCCATTAATTGTTCATTACTCTCTATTTAATGTCTTTAATAATTTATTATTAACATTTAATAAGGATAAACCTTTGGTTTTCCTTGGATTTAATGTTTTAAACTTGTATTTTTAAGTTCAGGTATGAATTAATTCAAGTACAGGACATTTTTACCCAAAAAATTGCACACATGGAGTTAATACGCGCATAATTCAGCCACCAGGGGCCGAATCTCGGCCGAGAATGTGAATTCTCGGTAAGTTCAGCGAAAACGCAGCCATAATTCGAAGGGCATTCCTCCCTGAAGAGGCCGTGTCGCGACCGAGATTCTGGATTCTCAGTCGCGACACGCGACCTGTAGGCAGGAGGAATTCTGAATTTTGCACAAATTTTTGCCCTTTCCTATTCCTAATCTACCTATAATTAACTCTATTCAACCCTATATATACCTACTACTTACACAAACATCACATCACCTCAATTTTTACCCAATCCCTCACTCTAAACTCTTCCCAATACACAACTTTTATTCATTCCCTATTCCAAATCAATTACCCTTTCATCTACCTTCTTTTTCATTTATTCACCCTTACAATTACCAAACTCTTCTTCAAGCTTTTGCTTTTCTTTCAAATTTCTCTTCTTCTCTATTTTCCAACACCACCATCATGCCTAGAACCAAAGTTACCGAACACAAGCCTAAGGTTACGGAAGCCAATCGTCTTCGTATTCGTTGCGGAGCTTACTTCGATATCACTTTCGAGGAAGAGGCAAACCGCTTCACTCATTTTTCCAATGAAAAAATGGAGTTTGTAGACATGCATTTCCTACATTTTGATTCGGTAAGAGAGTTATATTTCTCTGATCGGATTAATGCATTCCTTGATACTCTAGGTTGGCATACTTTTGCTTCTATAAAATTCCCTAACATTACCGAATTTATTGTGGAATTTTTTGTTACATTACAAATTGATAAGAAGAAGAATTTTATCACCTTTAGGAACAATAGTGTAACTTATACTATTGATTATGAAGCAATGGGGAATATTTTCGGGTTTCCTACAAGTGATTTCGTTGCAGAGCCTAAGGAATTCGATAATGACACCATTTGGAATACTCTTTCTGGTCAAGCCTATTTTAATCCCAAAAACACTTCAAGCAAGATGATTAGGGATAATTGCTTGTTTTACTTTCACAAATTCTTGAGTTTTTCGTTGTTTGGATGTGTTGAGAGTTCCAAAATTCAAGTTCGGGATTTGTTCGTTCTTGATTGCTTGTTGAAAGGTCTAAGGGTTGGTAGCATTGGAATGCTATTTGATAATTTGTATCGTGCTTCAAGGGCACACACTAAGCAAGTACCTCTAGGCAACTTATTACCGGATTAGTGTTGGGTGCACGTGGAGAATTGGCCGATTATGATATGTCTTCTTACCATGGCTATATCCCTCTTTTGGATATTTCGGCCCTTGACCGAGCCCACTTGTTGCTTAATTCAAGTCCTCCCGTTTTTGTTTCCTATGAGTCACGTATTGCCCATCTTAGTGGTAATACGGGAGGCGGAGCCTTGAGTTCTCAATTTGTAGGAGGAGGAGCGGAGGAGGAAGCGGCGGATGCACCACATGCTCAACCACAAACCCAAGCACAACATGATGACGATCCTATTGATTTGAGAAGGATTTAGAACCAAATCAATGCCAATAATAGACAAATGAATTTGTGAATTGATGATTTAGTTGAGAACAACATGGTGATGAATGACAACATCAACACTTTGAGAAGGGAAAACAAGTCCACCCGTCGTCGGATGCTCTCATTCTTCCGTCGTCAAAACATTGAAACTTCACCATCTCCACCTGATTCACCTTCCAATGTTTAGGTTTTATCTTTTCTTTCACATTTCCTTTGTTACGTTTTAATTTGGTACAATTTCTATTCCATTATGTTTGGTACAATATTAATTTTCTTTTATGTTGAATGATTTTCTTTTTATCTCTAATGTTGAATGAATTTATTTCATCTCTTGTTTCGTATAATTTTTTCGTGTTTTATCAATTTTTGCACCAATGAGGACATGGTCCAAATTATGTGTGGGAGGAGATATTACATATATCATTTTCTTTTTAGTACGAATCAATGAAACGAATAATGACGATAAAATGAAATGACATCCATTTTTAAGCAACATTTAACATTTTTAAAATGCAACATTTCTTTTATGCAAATGCAACACATTGTGCAACGTTTTATTCAAAACATAGCATTTCTCAATGATATTATTCTAAGTAACATTATTGTAACTTAGCATTTTTATATGTATAAGTAAACATTTAACTTATAATTATTTTTAGGTTATCATTATCATTAGAAATAATATATTTCTATACGGGCAACATTTTTGAAATTTTCACAAATCTTCGATACGATTTTAAATAAAATTATCTCGAGTGAATGTATTTAAGTAAAATTCTTTATTTTTCAATCTCTATTTTTATCATGCAATCCATGATACAATAAATCTTATTTTAAATTTTCAAATTAGCTTTATAGGCATTAATTTAAACTAACAATTTTTTAGCTCGGTTTTGATTTTCGTCTTACATTAACACTAATTGAAGTTTTTAAGGAAACTTTAGCCATAATACATGTTGAATTTTAAGTCAATATAGGATGAATGTGCTATTTTTCTTTTTCCCAAGTTACAATTTTATAACTCATGTTAATAAAATCAATTAGTAGTATTCTTAACTTTTGGCCACGATTGAGACCAACCTTATCACAATCGAGGTATGAAAGGGAAGAAAATTAAGTACCATTTACTTTTGGCCACGATTGCGACCACCCTTATCACAATCGAGGTATGGAAGGAACGTTTAAGCAAAAATTAAGCGTGTTTAAGTTTAACGTAACGATTGCGTCCACCCATGGCATGGTCGGTACCTCTTAAGCAAACATAAAACAAATAAAATGCATATAAAAATACGATCGAGACCACCCTTATCTTGGACGTAACTAAGCAAATATATTAACCTAAGTACTTATTTAAATTTGATATATTTCATATAATAGTTTAGGTTTGGGAAAGGAAACTTTGTGCTTTGAAATGCCTTGAGACGAAAGACTTAATAACATGCGCGCTTATATCGTCCCGAATACTTCAATTTAAAATTGAAAAATACAAGACGAATGATATATCGCCTTTATACTAGTCAGTTTGATATTTTGCGTATAAATTTGCCATGCGAAGTTTATCTTTTTCGGCTTAACTAATTTAAAAAGTAATACAGAGATATATGTTTTATTTTCATAAAGAGATTAGTTAAAGGATAAATTCAGTGAAATTTTGCTCGGGACTAGCAAAAGATTAAGTGTGGAGATTTGTTAAGCCCAAAATATACCTTAAATATCATCATTATTTACATCAGTTTCACTACAAATTTGTGCTGTTTATATCTATTTAGAGTACTTTTACGTCTGAATATGTTTCTTTCATGCAAGGTACCTAAATATTTGGTAAAATCAAAATAGGAACGAAAAGAGGTCAGAAACGAAGGAAAACCCTACAAAAGGAGTCAAAGACAACGAAAATCAAACGCACCAAAACGAAGACGAGGAACGAAGTCAGAGACAGGACAAACATCCCGTGTCGCGACCAAGATTCCCATTCTCGGTCGTGACATGCGTCGCCTAGGCACTTCTCTCCTCCGTTTTGAAGATTGAAATTTCACTTCCCTATTCTCGGCTGAGAATTTCCATTCTCAGTAACTTCAGAAATCCTGTCAGCACAACATACGCTTGTTCGTTTTCAAAGAAACGCATCCGTTAGATTGGATAGGAATATCTCTTCGCAGCAGACACGTCCCTTAGACTCGAATCTTCAACAACTATAAATAGAGAGTTGATTTCAGAGTTGAAAAAGGATAATTGAGAGTTAAGATTTAGTACAGAATTAATGCAGAAATTCTGAGTCAAACGATTCAGAGTTAGAAGTTCGATTTTGTAAAAAGCGATATGATGTACACACATTGTTTATCAAATAATTACATACACAGTAGCATTTAGGTTTAGATTAAGATATGTTTATATTAGTTTACATTTTGGAAGTCGACGAACCATCTCTATTCTGAAGATTCAGCAAGAAGATTAAGTAGCGGATTCGACCTACGAGCCTGACAAACTCTAAACGAGGTTTGAGGAAAGGATTGACGACCTTGAACTCTTATGTCATTTGAATGCTTCCATGCTTTTTATTCTCTGTAAACTTGTATCAAATTCATACTTCATCTAATAAAGTTCATGCAATTCAATATATTTTTATGTAGCACTTCTGTAACCGATCCGAAGTGAGTTCTAGTGTTTTCATTAAAACGTAGTTAAATTCAATATCTTTACAAGGAAACTTTGTTGAACACTTAGGCAAATTCATTCTTTAAGAATTAATTTGTTTAAGGTAGCGATCTATCCCGACCGTAGGAAGATTGTCTGCGGTTCAAAGCCCTTTAATTGAAGGAGTTTACTTTATTACATTTTTATAGTTTATACAAAGTTTAAAGTTGTTTTCTTTACTTAATGCAAACGAATACAATTATTTTCTTATTTTAAACACTAAACGTTTCTGTTTTGTGATTCATATTCAAAACAGAATTGATTTCTAACATTCTACATGTTCCATCCTAATTCTTATACAATCAATATCAAAACCCTATTTCAAATAACGATTATCTATTTCTATAAACCTTAAGTCGCATTTAAATTACACTTAAATAAAGTTTTTGTTGAAAAACGTTCCCTGTGGGATCGATATCTTTTTATTACTACAAGCGAAACCGTGCACTTACAGAAATCGCTCAACATGTTCTATAGATAATTGTTGTAGGATATAAACTATTTGTAAATGAATTGTTCATTATCATTTGTTTTATAAGATATAGTAAATTAAACTATATAAAGGCATTAATCTTTTATAAGAACTAATTAAGTCAAATAAAAGAAATCTTAAGTTTATTTAAGTGATCATAAAGTGTTCATATAAGCATGAAGTGAGACTATACTTTATAATAAGTCAATAAACTTAAAATCAACCCAAGTCAAGTAATATATTAAAGGGGTTGACATATTACTATTGAGAATTGCATGTAACAGTGTTTTCTGTCAAGACAGAGAGCTGATCTCATAAGCTTTACATATGGAGATATCTAGACAGTTACATGGATCCGGTGAAAGAGTTCATTACGATTGGGACACGACTTGAGGTAACAGTATGGATAGATTTATCTACTATTCATCTCATTGGTGTTAGTAGGTATAAGTAATCCTCAGACTGAAACAACCATTAATTAGTGATCTTAGATTATGGAGTGTGATGCTTTGATTCTGTGCGAGCACGATCCACTACAGGGGAGGCCCTAGGGTGTGTGAGAACAGGGTTGGGTATCACATAAAGTAATTGCATGATAGTTAATATTAGATTGAGCATTCGTCACTCCTGATAAGTAGGAGATATATCCAAAGGGCCGCTTTAGGTGAATTGACTGAAATCGCTGCAAGGTGGTAGACTTAAGAGTAGAAATGAAGATTTCACTTAACTTAACTTTCAAAGTTAATTCCATCTGGACAAGTATAACAGACTCTTCATTATATGTCACATGACACGTTCCATGGCTATAAGAATTGTCTGAAGGATATAATTGATGAATGGTTGAATTATATTGGACCTAATACGGAAAGGTAAACGTCAGTATTCAACCTGGCTTCTTATTTCACTGGGAGAATGTCTAAGGTTCTGCTATTAACAGCTCGTGAAGTCATTCCGTTATATATAAGTTGAAATTAATCAGGTTGAATTAATTCCAATAAATATATACAGCTAGTAGAAATAAGAACCTAATGGGTCGCACATGAGACTTGGAACTAGAGGACGAAATTGTAATTTAGAGGGATTTACCTATATGGGCCGAAATTTATATATTAATGGGATAAGATAATTTAAATTAATAATTATAATTGGATTATCATTGTAAATTAAATTATATGATTATGCGATAATATTAATTAGAAGTTTTAATGTGAGTATAACTCTAATTAATTATCCCTGACATAAATTAATATCTAATTGGATTAGAATTATTATCTAATTATATTAGGATATGATTAAGATAATATTAAGTATTTATTTAATTATCTAATTAGTAATCCTATTCTGAATTGGATTCTAATGAATTAATTAAACTAATACAACTAGGGTTAGGATTTGAGGAGACTATAAATAGCCCATCCCCCTTAGTATTTCAGACAACACCAGTTTGGAGGCTAGGAATTCTTCCGAAATCATCTCGTCTAAATTACTCTTTCGTTTACTCTCTCTTTGATCTCGTGTCGATTCCTTTAGAGGAAATCAATTTAGATTGTTATTCATTGGTTGATTACTAATCGTTTTCTTTTCTATTGTCATCATTGTTCGTGATATACGGATTTAAGAGTTGTGGGCACTTCATTTGCAATAGTAGATTGAACTTCAGAAAAGGTACACTTATTTATCCCTCTTTGTATGAAATAATGATTAACGGATCTTGGGAAAAGGCAAATAGATAAAATAGATAAGATTTTATAATTTCACTACGCCTAGGCTTGCCTATTTTCCATCAGAAACTATCACATTCGTTTTCCTAATTTTAGTTATTATGACCTAATATTATGTTACATTACATTTATTTATTGATTGGAGAGTTAATTGTGTATTATGGATATAGTTTGGAAGGAAATTTCATGTTTTAAGTGTAAAATTAAAAGTTTACGTTAAGTTTTAAAACAAGCTAAAATTAGAGGGACCCAAATGGACATTTTTCCATATTGGGAACATAAATTCAGATTCCCTATACATAATTTCGGATACCAAAGAGTTAAATCACTAAAAAAACAATTTCAAATTATCATCTCTTCATCTCCTCCATCTTCCTCTCCATTAACTCATACTCACCAAGCTTTGATCATACCTTAATATCTATAGATTGAACCGTCAGATCGAGCTGGTTTTTTTACAGTAGGTTCTAGACATCCTAATACACATTGTTCCCGGTGTGATTTTGATTTGGAGATTTATACATGGGGTTCGACCTAGACAGATTATAGTGGTGGATTTGAGGTTTTAATGTGTTTTTCTCTCAATTATTACTAAAGTAAGTAGCTATCAACTACTCTTTTGAGTTTTTATGTATATATATATATATATGTATATATAACTCTATGTTTTCCAGAAATTGATATTTTTATGGAGTTTTTACCATGCATTTGATTAAATGGGGGTTTTTATGATTTAGTTTTAATATGATTTTAAATTATGTTTAAGAATGTATACATATATATCTTTGCATGCAAACTTAATTAGTTTAAAGTTAAGTTTAAGTAATATGTATTTGCATGCTAATTTCAACCTATAATATATATTTATATGTATATGATTTGAGTTTTTTTATGACCTTAATATATTTGATTAATATTTGTATAAGATTTGATAATTTGAAGAATATATTTAAAGAAAAGTGTATTGAGAAAATTTATTGAACTTGATTTATGAATAAAGGTATATGTATATATATATATATAATAAGTGATTTCTATAATTTATTTATGAAATTAAATTTTAGTTTTAATTAAAGATTGTTAAAGTAGTTATTTTGATGAACTTATGATTTATTGAAATAAAGTTTATATATGATGATTTATGTGTATTTTTAAGAAATTGAAGTTATTGATAAGTATATTTTTAAATTATTTATTGGTGATTTTAGTACCATAATGATTTATTATTGAATATTTTAGAAAATGAGTGAGTAAAGATATTGAGAAAATTTTATGATGTTGATTTATGAATTATATGTATATACATACATATATATATATATATATATATATATTCCTGATTTTAAATTATATTATGAAATTATAATATTTTTAGTATCCATCAAGAGTAATCGGGATATGTGGCTTTAATTAAAGTCCATATTTAGTGAGAAATACGGCCTGCGTACACAGTTGAAAGACCTATCGGGTAAGGCAAAAAAGTGTTGAGTAAGACCATGCGGGTTAGGCAAAATTATGAGATATCTCGATTCTATTATACTATGGGGATTGATACATACGGGGATTATCTCTCGGATGGATACGATTTGCGAAATATTTATTGATATACGATTTGTCAAGTAATTATTGACATACGATTTGTGAGGTATTTATTGAGATACAGTTGATGAAGCTTTTATTAATATACAGTTTATGAAGTATTTATTGAGATAAAGTTTATAAGGTACTTATCGATATACAGTTTATGAAGTATTCATCGAAATATGATTTATGAAGTATTTATTGATTTACGGTTGATTTGAGTAAATGGTTAATTACGAACCTATTTGTTTTGTATAGTTGAGATTTTAAACAAATAAAATATATATAGCTATTTTGGATATGAGTTTTATATTAAGTGTTTTAATACAGTGATTTTATGTTTTGACTATGTGTGGTATTTTGAGAAATGATAGCAAGTTTGATATTTTAAATTGCATATTTGGTTAAAGGTACTATTTTGAGTATTTTATTATGGTTTAATCCATATGTCCATTTTTAAGAATATGAATTTTATGTGATGCATTTTGAGAATTTAATATATATATATATATAGTTATTTTGAGTATAAGTAGTTTATATGGTTGATAATTGCTTACTGAGATTTCTATCTCACGTTTTCAAATGTTTTAATGTTTTTAGGTAAGAAAGTACAAGATATAGAGAAGATTACTCCCCGATTATGTGAGGATTGGAAGTTGATGCTTATTGTTAGAATTATCGTTAGAACTTTAGTATTTCAATTGTAATATAATGGAGTTGGTAAATACGTTGAGGTTCTTGAATGTAGTAGAAATATGGATTTATTTTATAATATATCTAAGAGGAAGTCTTGAAAAGTTTGAAATTTATGATATTTGGATAATTTGGAGACTCCTAAGTGTTGATTGTGATCGTTCTATTTCACGCCCGATGCCGATTGAGGTCATTTAGGGTCGAGTGTAACAGAAACAACCTAGGTTTGTGGTTCCTTCTCCGACAAAACCCAACAATAAGTGACAGATTGTCAAGCATATAAAATTCACTGCTCAGTTGATTGGGACCTAGAAACATAGACTATAGAGAAAGAGATTAGCTGAGAAGTATAAAACGAAGAAAGGAGAAAAGGTGTGGAGACCGAAAGCACAAACCACAAAGTTCATAGAGCTGAAAGAGATAAAAAGAGGTGATATTGCAATTCCAATCAACACAATATCACTTACATTGCCTGCAGATTTCTATGGAGAAAGCAGGAAAAAAGAGTACATCGTACAAGAGCTAGAGGTGTAGGAGATAATAGCAGAGTTTGATGCTTGGGAAATTCCGAAAGAAGTACCCATGACCAATAGTGGAATCACAATCTAGGCTCCGTCCAATAGTGGTGCTAAGAAGGTTGTGTTCGAAAAACCTTCTGTTCAGATGACTCAACATATCAAGCCTTTGTGTATCAAAGCCCATCTCAATGGAAGACCTACTTCTAGGGTATTGATAGACAATGGTTCAGGCGTAAACATCATGCTATGGAAGATGGTACAAGCTCTAGGGAAAGGCAAAGAACATCTTATCGATAGCGAAGTCATAGTGTTAGCCTTTAAAGAAGTCACTAAATCCTTGGGTATTTTGCATATGGAAGTGAAGGTGGGAACCAAATCAGATCTATCTGCCTTCTTCGAGATAGATTCTTCAGCCAACTACCATGTCCTATTGGGAAGAGATTGGATACACTCAAATTGGTGTGTGTCATCTTCTTTACATCAGTTCCTATTGTTTTCGAAGGGAAACAAAGTAGAGGTTGTTGAAACACCTTTCCACATGATTTTGATTTGACAAAATTATTTAAGTAATTGATAAAAATATTCTAACACATTAAATTTAAATGCTTTGATTTATTCACACTAATGTGTTTGTTCAATATTGAGTTTATTGATTTATAAGACATTAAGATAAAAAAGTCTAAAGGCCCATAAGTGAAAGTCAAGCCCAAGTCAACACATCAAGACCCCACGGCCCAAGAAGATAAAACGCAGTCGTACCAAGTGAAACGACGACTCAGCATGAAGAAGGATCTAGAAGCCTTCTAACAAAAGCTTCAAGACGAAGCTGCTGAGTTGAGCGACAATGCAGTCACGTCAGCGGCAGAACAGAACCAACTTCTAGACAAAGTATTTCTACTTTGGGAAAAGTTCAGAAGGTGCAGGAAGCTGTCTGGAAGACTTTGCCGAAAATGTCGAAACATTATGTTTATCTGACGAAAAGCTACTGAGCACTGCCGTAGACAGAAGATGCAAGAATCTCATTAGCCAACGACACTGAGCACGTCCTGAGTGACAACGACAGGAAGCCGTTTGCCTCCAACGGTTATTTCGAAATTCGAAATTACCGGTGCTTGAAGTGTCACTATATAAAGGCCTCTCAATTGCTTCATTCCATGCAGATCTTCAATTAGTCGAACGCTGTCCAAATTCATACTTGAAGTTCTGTGAGAAAAGCAAAGCAAAATCTTACACCAATTTCCAATCATTGTGCAAAAGTCTAGAGTGATTTCAATCATCTAAAGTGTCTTAGCATTTGTTGTTTAGGACAAACACTTTATCATTTCTAGAAGAATAGAAATGAGAGGCTGAGTACTCGGTTATAGTACTCAGCGGTAGTTATAGGAGTGAGTAGAGGTATAGAGGAAGGTACTCTTGTATACTCAGCTTCTATTGTAAAAGGTTTCGTGCTCTACTTTTAAAGAGCTCATTAGAGAATTCAAAAAGCTCGGAATGCGTTCCGGGGACTGGACGTAGGCGGAGAGGCCGAACCAGGATATGTCTGTTGAGTAACATATTTCTAAACCTTAAACTCCTTTATATATTGCTTGCTATAAAACTGACTAAGTAACGAACTCACGCTGAGTTGAGTGCACTAAGAAGCTGAGTTCAGGAATAGACTCTAAGTGCTATCTCCTGACTCAAGGAAAGAAACAGACTTAGCCACAAGTTGACTAAGCTTGTGTCTTAAAACTACTTAGCACCGCTGTGTAAACCTTTTCTTAAGAAAAGAAGTCAGCCTTAACGGACAAAATTTTAAATAGTTCCTATCCCCCCCCCCCCCCCTTGGAACTAACCTTGTCACGTTATAAGGGACCAACAGAGGTGGTCTAGCCAAATGAGAAGGGGTTTGTAGCAGCATCAGATGCCATAGATGCCAAGTTTTGTGGAAGTGATTTCGGTTCGGCCAGATTTATTGGGTAGAGCAAATTTGGTTTGCTAGAGAAATGTTCTATGGTTCCAAATGGAGAGAAATGAGCTTTAGGGCAAGAAAAAGCTCTAGTAGTGCCAAGCACCAGTAGGTCACTAGATGACGCCCCAATCATCAAAGAAATCGATAATGATTAAGTCTTCTAAAGAAAAAAAGGCGCTAACTATAACCGCTAAGATAAAAGTCCATATACAGGAGTTGTTAGAGAAGATGATGCATAACGAGCAATATGAATGTGCTGGGACAGAAGTAATTTGGGAGGAAGAAAAAGAATCTGAAGATGGTGAAGAAGAGATCCAATTACACAAGATCAAGGCTGCTTCACATAGGTTAGAGGATACCCCATGACAGGTGGAAGATCATTTGGAAGAGGTGAATTTGGGAACTAAAGAAGAACCCAATGTCACATTCATCAGCGGTTTATTGGAGCCAGACTTGAGAAGGAAAATCATTGAGCTCTTACATGAATTCAAAGACTGTTTTGCATAGGACTTGTTATCACCATATTTCATAGAGTCTATAGTGTAGTTTTAATCCTATTTATACGCTTTCTAGCCTTAATACCTTGGTTTATAGTGTCTTCTACCTACTATTTGTCTGATAAGTCTTTTGAGATGTTTCAGGAACAATCGAGGAAGAAACGGAGTGAAACGGAGCAAAATGAAGCTTGAAGGAGAGTTTACTTGGCTAGTAGAACTTGCTTCTTGGCGAGTAACATATTACTCGCCCATACCAGACAATTAGCAAAACTCAGTCAAACTAGAGAAAGAAAGTCAACCTTCAACATTCGCGAAAGAGACATAGTACTCGGCAAGTAAGGGGACTCCTACTCGACGAGTAACGTATAAAGTGTTCCTACTCCAACTCTAAATCGGGTGTTCTATTCTGAATCAAACTCAAATAACAGAATCCAACTCTAAGATGGGAAGAAGACCTGGATAGATTAGGAATAGGACGAAGAGCAATATAAATAGAGGCTTATGTTGTGTAGTGAATGGAGTTTTTCATTCAATAATTAATTAGACTAGTTCTTAGATTAGCTTAGTCTTAGTTTAGTTTTATTTTCTGTCTTTTATATTTTGGTTTAATTTATTATTTTCATTCCATTACCAATATAGTTAAGCAAACTTGACATTTAATTTTTTCCCACCTTTTATGGATCAAGTTCAGTTTATTTGGTTTCGAGTTCCATCTTCCTTCATCTTATTCTTGAATCCATAAATTTAAACTCGATAAACAAAAGTTCTTATTCAACCTATCCCATTATGCCTCCGTGTATTAGCTTAGACATGAGCTAAGACACTTTAGTCTAGGATGGCGGTAAATCGTGCTTAACAAATAGGGATCATTAAATAAGTGTTTAGGTTGTGTTGTAGGACTAACAGAGAATTAACTTAAAGTAATGCTTACCTCTATCTAAGAAACCTAATCAAATAATTGGGTAAAGTGTCGTCTGAATATTTTTCGTGACAACATTTTAACATTATGTCATTTGAATGCGTAACAAAAAACGCGCTCAATTCTCATATGACGTTACGATTACACACTACTGCCATCCAAAGAAAACGCGCATTTTTGTTAAATTTGATGCACTCAACAGATGACACCTCTATTAAATGAATGTCATTGTATGCCGAAAACAAAAAAGCGGAAAATGAAATTTCACTTACGCGGCCATATACCAAATTTTAGGTGCTCGATCGTTTGACTAAAATTTCAGCTGATATATAAACCCTCTCTCTAATCCCAAACCCCCAGTTTAGGTTACGCAAGCTTCATCCCTCTCATCCCTCTCTATCTCCATGGTTGATTTCAACATGCAATCACTGGGAGTGAGCTCGAAACACGGTACTGGTAAGCCATATTTTCTTCGTTCCTATATGTATTAGAGTTTCATTGTTCCTTTATCTTTTCCTCATCTAATTTACTTTTGTGTATGTCAATTTCAGTAGCTGGAATAAAGATCTAGTGATTTCCAGACCTATCGTTGAAAGGTTTATATCTCTCGCTTAGCTACACTGATTTTATTTTATTCAGATTCACTGCTGAAAAGCTTGGGTCTTTATCTTTTTTAACCTAGGGCAATACAGTGCCTGATGCTGAAGATGGTATGAACTCATCTGATTCCTTTTTATTTGAACATAATATTTGCAGGAATAGTAAGAATGCTTCAGTACATGGGAAGGCTGACTGAAGAGATTGTCAATCGGTTCATGCCTTTAGCATATGGGAAGATTTCTTTAACTTAATGAATATATATTAATGTTATGTTGGTTTGAACTGATTGGTTGCATGCATGATGTTGTTGTGGGTGGTGCTGATGAGATAGGTTTACAATATATCTTCCACTTGGCTTGTTATCTGAATGAGTATGTGTATGTATATGAAGCATGTTGGCTTGTTCATGCTTGATGTTCTGCTTATGAAGCTAGAAGTGATTGAGTATGTGTATGTGTATGAAGCATGTTTATGTTTGATGTACTGTTTAAGAACCTATAACTCATTGATTTAGGAAACTGGACTGATTTAGTATATATATTGTTATGTGAGTTTGAACTGAACGATTACATATATGTATAATGTTGTGGGTGATGATGAAATGATTGGTATGAACTGATTGGTTAGATATAACTGTTTAGGAAGCTAGGACTCATAGAGTTTATGTATGAATGATCATTAAGCATGTGGCTGATTAGGCATACTCTAAAGTTTTGAATGTTCATTGTGATTGGCAATACTCTTACACCTATGAGTTATACTGCTAGAAGTGATTGAGTATGTGTATGTGTATGTGTATGAAACATGTTTATGTTTGATGTTCTGTTTAGGAAGCTAGACTGATTGAGTATGTGTACGAATGTTCATTTGGGCATGTAGCTGATTAGTTATATGTATGATGTTGTTGTGATTGGCCATACACTTCATCACCATACTCCTTTTTATTTGAACATGAGCTATGCTGATAAGTAAGGAATAAGTTGTCTTGAATAAGTAAGGAATAAACATGCACGAATAAGTTGTCTACTTGTTATAGCATGTTCACTTGAATATACATATGTCTACTTGAATAAGTTGTCTACTTGTTATAGCATGTTGGGCATACTCTTAAAGCTAAAAATGTTATGAACTCAACTGACTCCTTTTTATTTGAATATGAGTTATGCTGATAAGTAAGGAATAAGTTGTCTTGAATAAGTAAGGAATAGATATGCACGAATAAGTTGTATACTTGTTATAGCATGTTCACTTGAATATACATATGTCTACTTGAATAAGTTGTCTACTTGTTATAGCATGTTAGGCATACTCTTAAAGCTGAAAATGTTATGAACTCAACTGAATCCTTTTTATTTGAACATGAGTTATGCTGATAAGTAAGGATTCTGAATGCAATTCGTTTACAATATACCTACCACTTGGCTTGTTATCTGTTTTAAAACCATTTGGAATGGTGATGGGTTTTCGATGCTATCAGCATAAGTTATGAAGGCTATCAGCATAAGTTATGTGGTTACAGCATCGCAAACTTCATCATCATGCTCACTTTTCAACGAGTACAATCCAAGTGGCAAGTATATTGTAAAGGGTTATTTATGTGCATTGCTATTAACTGATTGGTTGAGTACCTTAATCATGCATCAAGTATTAAAGGAACATTGTAAAAGGGTCATTGAGCATGTATGAAGCATGTATTAAAGGGTAAATTTAGGCTAATTGCATGTACTAATATTGCTTGCAAATAATAAGATATATTTTGATTAAATAGAATATACATATACATACAAATTGAATAGCAAGCTCTATGTAAAGGGTTATGTATGTGCATTGGCCATACTCTTACTATGTTCCTTTTCACTCGGCTTGTTATCATAACAACAACATTCAACATGGTGATAAGTTTATCATGCATTCAGCACAAAGAGAGTCCCTTATGGTGACAACATCATAAACCTCATTACCAAGTTCATTGTTCAACGAGTACAACCCAAATGGAAGGAACATTGTAAAATGGTCAGTTTAGTCTACTTGCATATACATACAAAGTGAATAGCAAGCTCTACGTTATATTGCAAAGGGGAGGGGGGGGGGGTTGAGTGTTGCCTTTTGATTCTTCTCCAAATTCCAAATCTCCTTTCTCTTACTCAAGATAGTTTAGGAAATTTGGAGTTTAAAGGAGAACCTCATCCTCTGCCCCTCATATCCACTTTGCATACTCCTCAGTCCATATCCGGGCGAGCCCCTCATACTCTTCCCTATTGCTGCGGTATTGCTCAGTAACTGCTTCTTGCCCAAGATATGGCTCCTCACTATGGGGTTGTATAAGTAGATCATATAGGTGCCACAAACACTACAAAATGCATAGAACAATTAGATCAAAAATATGATGTTGTGTGTTTATCAAATGAAATAGATAAATGGTTGCATTATACCATGGCAGTGCATAAGTGATGGGTATTAAGGATACGGGGAAGACAAATCAACCCTTGAGGAGCCACGTTAGGATGATATATCATATTCCAGAAGTCAAACTGAGAATAAGAGGAGACATTTATTAGTGTATGTTTATATGTCATGTAGGTGATTATATCTTACTGATTTGAGTTAATATTACTCTTGCAGGACTGTTTGGGAAATCCGGAGGGTAGCTGATTCTGATTTCAAATACACCCCTTTCATATGGGGTGTATTGGGGGCCTTTCATTCTGATCGACCATGTGAAGAAGTTACCATTGAGAGGACATGTACGTTATCATCCAAGAAGAATCATTAGAAATACATAGAAGAAACCAGGAAGAGTTACAGAACAACTATGGATTGACATACATACCATCGATGGCCAGAAGCCACTCTGGGTCCTCTATGTACAATTTCTCCAAGTCAACAATTATCTCTTGTGGAGTTTCAACAAGGGGATCCATTGTTACAGAGTAAGTTTTCTAGGTTGTTGAAGGTATGGATTCTGAACGCGTATGATACATATATTTATAGTGATATGATTGTGGTGGGTAAGTGAAAGGTCGTGAAAGGGGAAAGGTCTATAATTACTGAGTTTAGGGTTGTGTGTAATATTAATGACTTACTTTGGCTTTTGCAGATACCAAGACCTTTGGGATTATAGGCCTAATTATTACTCCAAGATATGGATTGACGTTATTGAAGATATTGGTTATTTTTTTGTGTTTTAATTCACAAATGTAAACATATTATGAGTATTGGTCTCCAATAAAATTAAAACCATTGATATACAGAATTTCATGTTCATATTTTAGTATGTTTCAGTATTCAGGTAAAAACCAGAAATTCAAACGAAGAAGAAGGCAAAAAGTGACATTTTAATTTTTAAAAATGTCATCTAAACAACAATAAAAAGACATTAAAATAAATGTATCTGTCATCTGAAAAAAAATCCCTTGACATGATTGATTAAGACCTATGTCATCTAAACAGACTATAATGGCAGAAATTATTATACGAACTGTCATCTCAAATTCAATATGCCAATTTCCCACACGTTAACCTGACTGTTTAATTATTAGAATGTCATATGATGACATTAAAGGTGACGACATTAATAAATAAGCTGCATCATAACAAGGGTAAGATGACAGTAAGAAAATAGGCTAATGTCATGTGTGATGACGAAACATGACAGAACCTGACCGTCATCTGAAGGTGCAATAGATGGCAGCGAGCCCCGTGACAGATTTATATCTCGCGAGATGACGGTTTTTAAATGTCGTCTGAAGAGGGTTTTGGCATAGTGTTGTTTAGATTCACCACAAACGAGCAAGAGCGGAAAGACTATTGAGGAACGCAAGCTTGAATATGTTGCTTCAAAAGAAAATCAACATGATAGTTGCTACACAAGGATTCAGGATTCTTGCATCGAAAGATGTCTACTAGTTGACTTGACCGCAGACGAATTGGTTAGAGAGATTAATTCAGATGCATGTATCAAAGAAAATCTTGTGGAAAAAGCATAGCTTGACGAGTTCCTAAATACATCTTCAACACCAATCTTTGTGGAGAGTAAGTACAATCCAGTTTGATTTTATTAAAATACCCGTGAAAAATTTTAAAACTTAAAATCAGTCCCTACAATCTAAACTTAGACTAAATTTAGATCTGAAACGGACCCGAGACAACAATGGGGTTGCTGTCCATGGACAACAGCCCCGTGGCTGATGTGTGCTACTGTTCCGTGTCCGTTACATTTTTTTTAATATAAAACTGTTTATATAGATTTTTTGTAATTTTTTTATTTATCGTTTTAAAAAAAATCACCACAAACAAATCAAAACGAAACAGAAAAAATATAAACGAAACTTCCTAAACTAATTACTAAACATAGGAATTAATAGGAATTCTAAAACCGATTTGAAAAAATAGTAAAACCCACACTATGTCATTTTCTCTTTCACATGACATAAGATACATGACAGACATTTGTTTTCGTGTCGTTTGAATATTTTTCGTGACAGTATTTTAAATTTCTGTCATTTGAAAGCGTAATTAAAAACGCGATCGATTCACATGTGGCGCTCCGATGACAGAATCCTATCATCCAAAGAAAACGCGTGTTTTTGTTAAATTTCACTTATTCATCATATGACACCTGCAATAAATGACTGTCATTGTATAAGGAAAAAAAAGTAGCAAATGAAATTTCACTTATGCGGCCATATACCAAATTTAGGCGCTAGATGTTTTGACTGAAATTTCAGCTCATATATAAACCCTATATCTCACCCAAAACCCTATTTTTTAGGTTACGCAATCTTCATCCCTCTCATCTCTCTCTATCTCCATGGTTGATTCCTACATGAAATCAGTGAGCTTCAAACACGGTACTGGTAAGTATCTATTGATTTTCGTTGTTCCTTACTCTATTTTTTCCTCATCCGATTTACTTTTGTGTATGTCGATTTTCAGCAGCTGGAATAAGGATCTATTGATTTTCAGGCCTATCGTTGAAAGGGTTAGATCTCTCGCTTAGATACACTGATTTTATTATATTCATTGTTAGATTCACTGTTGAAAAGCTTGGGTCTTTATCTTTTTTAACCTAGGGCAATACAATGTCTGATGCTGAAGATGTTCTGATTCCTTTTTATTTGAACATAATATTTGCAGGGATAGTAAGAATGCTACACGGGAAAGGCTAACTGAAGAGATTGTCAATCAGCACTTGCGTTTAGCATATGGAAAGATTTCTTTAAATTATTGAGTATATATTATTGTTATGTTGGTTTGAACTGATTGGTTGCATGTATGATGTTGTTGTGGGTGGTGTTGAGATAGGTTTACAATATATCTTCCACTTGGCTTGTTATCTGAATGAGTATGTGTATGTGTATGAAGCATGTTGGCTTGTTTATGCTTGATGTTCTATTTAGGAAGCTAGAACTGATTTGAGTATGTGTATGAAGCATGTTGGCTTGTTTATGCTTGATGTTCTGTTTAGGAAGCTAGAACTGATTGAGTATGTGTATGAAGCATGTTTATGTTTGATCTTCTATTTAGGAAACTAGAACTCAATGAGTATATGTATGATGTTGTGGGTGATGCTGCTGAGATAGGTTTACAATATATCTTCCATTTGGCTTGTTATCTGAATGAGTATGTGTATGTGTATGAAACATGTTGGCTTGTTTATGCTTGATGTTTTGTTTAGGAAGCTAGAACTGACTGAGTATGTGTATGATGTTGTGGGTATGTTTGATGTTCTGTTTAGGAAACTAGAACTCAATGAGTATATGTATGATGTTGTGGGTGATACTGCTAAGATAGGTTTACAATGTACCTTCCACTTGGCTTGTTATCTGATTGAAACCATTCAGAATGGTGATGAGTTTTCGATGCTATCAGCATAAGTTATGAACTTGTGGTTAGAGCATCGCAAACTTCATCACCGTGCTCACTTTTCAACGAGTACAATCCAAGTGGGAGGAACATTGTAAAGGGTTATGTATGTGCATTGCTATTAACTGCTTGCTTGAATACCTTAACCATGCATGAAGTGATTGGTATGAATGTGAATTATAGATAGGAGGTTTAATGAGATTAAAATTGCTCCTATTATTATCCTAAAAGGTTATTATTATTATCTTTATATTTAGATATAATTATAGATAATAAATAAGAATTATATTCCGAATTAAATTCTTGTTCAGTAACCTATTTCTATCTAACTAGGGTTTAGATACAAGAGAGTATATATACCCCCCTATATGTAAATTTCGGCTAAGACATAGTCTACCGAAGAGAGAGAATTTCGACCCTCTGTTGAGGACGAGATCATTCACCGCTTCCTTCCGTTTCAATTGATTATTAATTTCTTTCTCTATTCCTTGATCTTGTGTTGATTAATTAAAGGCAATCTATTCTTGATTGCTTTCATACGGTTGAATTCTAACTTGGTTTTGAATTGTGTTTTTGTCTTGTGCTCGGGAACTCGAAGTAAGAGTTGTGGGCACTTCGATTGCAACGGTAGTTAGAACATCAAAAGGTATTTCCTTCTATCCCTCTTTATATGAAATAACGATTAACGGATCTTGGGTTAATGGAAAAAGGTTAAAATTTTTATATTTCCGCTGCCAAACGTTTGCCTATTTTCCTTCAGTGGTATCAGAGACAGCGTTAAATCCGTTATTTCATATATGAAAATTAAGAAGTTTTTCAATCAGATTGAATGAATATTTATAGTTAGGTTAATTAACGAAACTGTTTTGATTAATTGATTCTAAAGATAAATAAGTTTTAATTAATTATTAATTAAAATAGATTATGCATATGTTCCTAATTATTACGGTTGATAATCATTATGACAAAACTATTAGTTTTATAGTTAGATTGATAAAAGTTAGTTTTATTAAATCTAAAGATAAAACGGAAAATCTTTAATAAGTTTTCTTATTTTCTGAAAATCGTTTTAAAATCGTTTAAAACCAATATATATATATACATATTTAAAAAAAAGGGAAAGGCGCGACCCGATTGCCGTCGTGCAATTACTGCCTCGTGGCAGCAATCGCATGACGTCTGGCCGCTGCTGCCACGAGGCAGCGGCGGACCAGACACGTGGCTGCTGCCAAACGGTAGCAGCCACGTGTTTGGGGCCCGACCTGGAACATGTATATTTTAAAACTGTTTTAAAATATGGGTTTTTAATATAGTTATATATATATATATATATGTTTCAGAAATTAATAGTTTTCTGTTTTGATTATCGAATAAAAAAATTTATTTAAAAGTTTTTTTTACCTATTTGTAAATCAAAAGTATTAAATGAATTGAAATCAAAATAATTGGGACATGCATAAATAAAGTTTTGTATAGTTGTATTAATCTAAAAGGTTAATATAGAAGATACGAAACTGTTAGAATTAAAATTGAATGAAAGTTAATTTGATGAGTTAATGTGATTAACCTAAATATTACATAAGTATTTTATGTAATCAACCAATTAAATTTATTTAATTGAGTCTATATATGTTTGGAGTTATGGACATATTTGGACCCTCTATTTAGTCTTTTGGTATTTTTTGAAATAGGGCCTGCGAGTCCTGCCTTTCTACTATCTATTGTAATTTCTCCTCTCATCTAATTCCCTTCAAGTTAATTGAAGTTTTCTTTAGTAGTATAGAAATTAATATGTAATTTCAAGGTGCCATGGAGAAGACGGAGGACCTAAAGAGAAATATGTAATAGTTAGTATTTCCCTAGGTTTGGCCTTTTATTCTGTCTCTGGCTCGACGGAATAATTTAGATAATATGTTCATAACACCAATGTATGTGTCTGATGTATGCTAATGCAAATCAAGACTAAGTTAGATTATGAGACTTAAAATAAAAATCCCTCACTAATTAAAAGTTAAGTAAATAAGCAAGTTATTTGGTAACACCTGAATTATCGAAAATCGTTCTTTCATGAATATGGGGTAATACTTAAATTAGATTATGGTAATTGGATGAGCAAACTCATGTTATCATAAACTAATGGGCAATATGGTTGGGATTAATATGAATAGCATATTAGTTACTAATGTGGTTAGTAACCCAATAACCTAGGAATCACATTAAAGATGTGATTGATTACATGAATCTACCTAACAAATGAGACTAGCTTATTGAGCAAACTCAAGGTGAAATCTCAGGAGTTAGGATCCTAGCTCACTAAAGGATTTGTGAAATTCTTCGAATTAATATGGAGGGCTATTAATTTGGCAAAATAGTGGGAGCAATTTAAAATGAACTAAAAGACCTATAATTTTAGATTGATGTACTTTGAAGCAAATGAATGACATACGTTTACTCTTTCTCACTCTCAGGTTAAATTAAAACGCTCCTAAAATCATGACTAAAACCAATCTGCAAAATATACTTACCGATAACAAGTTGAACGGTTCAAACTTCACCGACTGGTATCGCAACAAAATCGTTTTGAAGTTCGATAAGATAGGGTATGTACTTGATACATCGATACCCCCTATCCTAGCTGATGATGCTCCCATCGAAGAGATCGATGCGTACCAGAAGCATAAGGCTGATGACGATCATACGGGATGCATCATACTTGCATCGATGACACCGGAATTGCAGAGGCAACATGAGGAAATGGATGCCTATTCCATCATCGTGCACCTAAAAGAGTTGTTTGGGAAACAAACTCGGTGCGAACGCTACGAGATATCAAAATTGCTATATCGTTGCAGGATGCAAGAGGGCACATCTGTAATGACACATTGTGTCAAGATGATTGGCTATATTACCAAGCTTTCTAGTATTGGATTTGCGATGGATAACGAACTAAGCATAAACTTAATTCTTCAATCCCTCCCAGAGAGTTATTCACAGTTCATCATGAACTACCAGATGAATGACTTGCAAACCTCTCTTGAAGAGCTTGCAAACATGCTCAAGACAGTTGAGCCCAATATGAAGAAAGATAAGGCAATACCGGCTCTTGTCATAGAGGGATCAAAGAAGAGGAAAGGGAATTTTCCCAATCCTAAACATCCCAAGAAAGGCAAGAGGGCCATGCCCGCTAGAGCAAAGGGAAAGGAAGTGAAGAAGCCCAAAGGAGAGTGCCACTTCTGTGGTAAAGACGGGCATTGGAGGAGGAACTGCAAGGAGTACCTAGCCTCCCTCAAGAAGGGAAAAGACGGTGCTTCAACGTCTGGTATGTTTTATATTGAAATAAATACAATTTCACAGTCTGAATCTTAGGTACTTGATACCGGATGTGGATCTCATATTTGTACAAATATGCAGGAACTAAATCGGACTAAGGAATTGAAGAAAGGAAGCATAAACTTGCGAGTAGGAAATGGAGCAAGAGTTGTCGCCCTCGCTGTTGGAGATTATGTTTTAAGTTTGCCCTCTAGGCTTGTAATAGAATTAGGGAACTGTTTGTATGTTCCAGAAATGTCCAGAAATATTATTTCTATTAGCCGTCTTGTTGACGACGGTTTTCATATTTCAATAAAAGACAAACGTTGCGAGTTTTATAGAGATGGGATTTTCTATTTTTCAGGAATATCACAAAATGGGATTTATGTGCTAGATGACAAAATTTCTGTATTCGCAATTGATACCAAAAGACATAAGCTAGATAATTCGACTTACTTGTGGCATTGTCATTTAGGCCATATAAACAAAAGACGCATGTTTAAGCTACATCAAGATGGGCTTATAGATTCAATTGATTCTGAATCATTGGAAACATGCGAAGCATGTTTAAAAGGTAAAATGACAAAGACACCCTTTAGCAATAAAGGTGAGCGTGTATCAGACACTCTAGGATTAATACATTCAGATGTATGTGGTCCTATGTCGGTCCAAGCAAGAGGAGGATTCAGATACTTCATAAGCTTCACAAACGACCATACCAGATATGGTTATGTTTACTTGATGAAGCACAAGTCCGAAGCTTTTGAGAAATTCAAATGCTTCAAGAATGAAGTAGAAAATCAATTAGGAAAGAAAATAAAGATACTTCGATCCGATCGAGGTGGCGAATATCTTTCAGATGATTTTCTGAATTATCTAACTGAATGTGGGATATGCTCACAATGGACACCTCCCTATACACCACAACACAATGGTGTATCCGAGAGGAGGAACCGTACCTTACTAGATATGGTACGATCTATGATGAGCATAGAATTACTTCCAAAGACATTCTGGGGCTATGCCTTAGAAACTGCCCTCTTCACCCTAAATCGAGTACCAACTAAATCCGTTAGTTCCGCACCATATGAATTGTTCGTTGGTAGGAAGCCCACGTTCTCATTCATGAGAGTATGGGGTTGTTCAGCATTTGTCAAACGCGTAGCGTCAGACAAACTAGATTCTAAATCTGATAAATGTTTCTTCATTGGATATCCTAAGGAAACTGTAGGGTATTACTTCTATCATCCAGATGATCAGAAAGTAATAGTATCCAACTACGCAACCTTCTTGGAGAAAGAGTTTCTCGAAGAAACAGAAAAGGGAAGCATGATTGAACTTGATGAAGTTCAAGAAGAAGAAACACCGACTGAAACAACAGAGGCGGTTGAGGAACCCGAAGCAGTCACATTGGATGAGACTCAAGTGCCACCCATTCGTAGATCACAAAGAGTTCGTGAACTCCCAATTAGATATGGTTTTCTAGTGGGAGATGATGATGAGGTTCCCGTGTTAGACGACGAACCCGAGAACTACGAAGAGGCTCTTACCAGTCCAGATTCTAAAGCATGGCTCGAGGCCATGGATTCTGAAATGGATTCCATGTACACCAACCAAGTGTGGACTTTGGTTGATCCACCCGAAGGGATAAAACCCATTGGGTGCAGGTGGATCTTCAAAAAGAAGACTGACATGGATGGAAAGGTTAGCACCTACAAAGCTAGGTTAGTAGCGAAAGGATATTGTCAGAAACAAGGAATTGATTATGACGAAACTTTCTCTTCTGTGGCTATGTCCAAATCAATCAGAATAATGCTCGCTATTGCCGCTCACTACGATTACGAGATTTGGCAAATGGATGTGAAAACAGCTTTCCTAAATGGAAACCTGCTTGAGGATGTATATATGATGCAACCTGAAGGTTTCATATCAAAGGATGCAAACAAGGTTTGCAAACTACAGAGATCCATTTATGGACTCAAGCAAGCATCTAAAAGCTGGAACAAGCGTTTTAACGAAACCATAAAACAATTTGGTTTCGAACAAAATTGCGAAGAAGCTTGCATTTACAAGAAAGCAAGTGGGAGCTCAGTTGCATTTCTAATATTATATGTGGACGATATATTATTAATGGGAAATTATATAGCTCTGCTACAGTCGGTAAAAGTATGGTTATCAGATAACTTCTCCATGAAAGACCTTGGTGAAGCAGCTTATATACTTGGTATAAAGATCTACAGAGATAGATCAAGAAGACTGATTGGTCTTTCACAGGCTACATACATTGAAAAGGTGCTAAAGCGGTTTAGCATGCTTGAATCGAAATGAGGTAACTTACCCATGGTACATGGAGTAAAGTTAAGCAATCATCAATGTCCTAAAACTGAAGATGACAAGAAACGCATAGCTGTAATCCCGTACGCCAGCGCAATCGGTTCGATTATGTATGATATGCTATGCACTAGACCTGACATAGCGTTCGCGTTAAGTATAACGAGTCGTTATCAAGGTAATCTGGGAGACGAGCATGGGAATGCCGTCAAGAACATTCTTAAGTACTTGAGAAGGACTAAAGACATGTTTCTAGTGTATGGAGAAGGGGATCTGAAAATAGAAGGATTTTCAGATGCCAGTCATCTCACAGATGAGAACGATTTTAGATCCCAATCAGGATACCTGTTTATCTTGAATGGGGGCGCGGTCAGTTGGAAGAGTTCCAAGCAAGGAATTGTAGCTTTCTCTTCGACCGAGTCAGAGTACATCGTTGCTGCGGAAGTAGCAAAGGAAGCGGTTTGGATTAAGAAGTTCATTACTGAACTTGGTGTGGTGCCTGACATTGTAAATCCTATTACACTGTATTGTGATAACAATGGAGCCATTGCACAAGCAAAGGAACCACAGTCTCATAATGCATCCAAGCATTACCTGAAGCAATACCACATTGTAAGAGAGATTGTGGCAAGAGGAGATGTGAGAATAGAAAGAGTACCTACTGAGGACAACGTTGCAGATCCGTTGACAAAGCCCTTAGCCCAGAAAGTACATGATCGTCATCTAAGTTCTACTGGGATAAGTTGTAGAAACAATTGGCTTTAGTCCAAGTGGGAGTATGTTGGGGTTTAGTGTCCTATAGACAATTGTTCTAGGATATAAACTTAATGTAAATGAAGTGTTCTTTGCATCATTTGTTTTAATAAGATATGGTTTCATAACTATATAAAGGCAACCACTTTTAAGAACTAAATAAGTCTAATAAAAGGAAATCCCTAAGTTTGTTTAAAGTGATTATAAAGTGTTTATACAAGCATGAAGTGAGACGAAACTTTATAATAAACTAATAAACTTAAAACTACCCCAAGTCAAGTAATATGTTTAGAAATAGGATTGACATATCACTGTTGAGACTTGCATATAACAATGTCTTCTGTCGAGACAGAAAGCTGATCTCACAAGCTTCAGATATGTAGATATCTGGACAGTTACATGGATCCAATGAAAGGGAGTTCATTAGGATTGGGGACCCGACTTGAGATAACAGGATGGGTAGATTTATCCTTGTCACTTGTTCATCTCATTGGTATTAATAGGTATAAGTAATCCTCAGACTCAAAGGAATGTTAATTAGTGATTCTGGATTATGGAATGTGATGCTTTGATCCTATTGTAACACGATCCATAACAGAGATGACTCTGGGGTGTGAACGGCAGACGTTGGGTATCACAGGAAGTAATTGCAGGATTGTTATACATTGGATTGAGCATTTGTCACTCCCGATAAATGGGAGATACGTCTAAGGATCGCTTGTGGAAGACTTGACTCTAAATCCTTGCAAGGTGATAGCTTAAGACTTGAAATACAGATTTCACTTAACCTATCTAATTGGAGTTAACTTGGCCTGTACAAGTAAAACGAACGTCTCGCTATATGTGACTTGACATTATCCATAGTCATAAGATTCAGTTCAAGGATGTAGTTGATAAAGGATCGAATTATGCTGTAACTAATACGGAAAGGTCAACGACAGAATCAACCTGTCTTCTTATAGCTCTGGGGGAATGTTTCGGATTTGCTAATCACATTTCGCGTACTCATTCCGTTATGCAAAGATTAAATATAATTCTGAGAAAATTAATTTAATAGTTGCATACGGCTAGAAGCAATAAGAACCTAATGGGTCACACATAAGACTTGGAGCCCAAAAGAGAAACAGATGTTAATTAATTGATGGAAGCCCAACTGAGTCCACTAAGGCCCAGTAAATAGGGGGCGATTTTTATGTATAAATTACATAAAGAAATTAATTTGATTTTTAAGCAATCCTAATTAGATTATGATTGTGAATTAAATTAATTAAAGGATAAATAAGTTAGGAGGTTTAATGAGATTAAAATTGCTCCTATTATTATCCTAAAAGGTTATTATTATTATCTTTATATTTAGATATAATTATAGATAATAAATAAGAATTATATTCCGAATTAAATTCTTATTCAGTAACCTATTTCTATCTAACTAGGGTTTAGATACAAGAGAGTATATATACCCCCCTATATGTAAATTTCGGCTAAGACATAGTCTACCGAAGAGAGAGAATTTCGACCCTTTGTTGAGGATGAGATCATTCACCGCTTCCTTCCATTTCAATTGATTATTAATCTCTTTCTCTATTCCTTGATCTTGTGTTGATTAATTAGAGGCAATCTATTCTTGATTGCTTTCATACGGTTGAATTCTAACTTGGTTTTGAATTATGTTTTTGTCTTGTGCTCGGGAACTCGAAGTAAGAGTTGTGGGCACTTCGATTGCAACGGTAGATAGAACATCAAAAGGTATTTCCTTCTATCCTTCTTTATATGAAATAACGATTAACGGATCTTGGGTTAATGGAAAAAGGTTAAAATTTTTATATTTCCACTTCCAAACGTTTGCCTATTTTCCTTCATTTCCATCTCAGCAATTATCCGTTGTTGAACAAGCGCAAGTTGATCCATTGTATAATATAAGTTTTCTGGCTTGAATGGACAGTGAACTATTGTGATATGCTTGTTATTTATAGTGATATGATAGTGGTGGCTAAGTGAAAGGTCGTGAAAGGGGAAGGGTCTTAATTAGTGCGGATAGGGTTATGTGTAATGATGCTATATATTAATGACCTGCATTGAGTTTTGCAGATATCAAGACTTTGGGATTATAGGCCTAATAATGACTCCAAGATATGGATACATGAATTGATCGATTTGTTTCATAATTTGGATATATATTGGTTATTTTGTTTAGTTTTAATTCAGGAATGTATGTTAAATGTGAACAGATTATGAGTATTGGTATCCAATAAAATTAAAACCATTATTATACAGAATTTCATGTTCATATTCGAGTGTGTTAATTATTCAGGTAAAAACCAGAAATCCATACAAAGAAGAAGACAAAAAGTGACATTTTAATTTTAAAAAATGTCATATAAAGAACAATAAAAAGACATTGAAATAAACGAATATGTCATCTGGAAATAAATCCTTTGACATAATTGATTAAGACCTATGCCATCTAAAACAAGCTACGATGGCAGAAATTATTATACGAACAGTCATCGCAAATTGAATATGCCAAATTCCCACACGTAAACTTGACGGTTTTAATTATTAGTATGTCATGTGATGACATTAAAGGTGACGGTGA
Organism: Euphorbia lathyris; assembly: GCF_963576675.1. Taxonomy (NCBI): domain Eukaryota; kingdom Viridiplantae; phylum Streptophyta; class Magnoliopsida; order Malpighiales; family Euphorbiaceae; genus Euphorbia; species Euphorbia lathyris. Next base: position 40,938,254 of record NC_088917.1, on the reverse strand, counting down.
TAATAAATTAGCTGCATCGTAACAAAGATTAATATGACAGTACACAGATAGGATAATATCATGTGTCACACCGTCACATGACAGAACCTAACCGTCATCTGAAGGGGCAACAGACTGCAGCGAGCCCCGTGACAGATTTATATCTCGCGGGACGACGGTTTTTAACCATCGTCTGAAGGGGGTTTTGGCGTAGTGCCATATCTTATTAATTTTCAATCAATCAAAATAGACTAATGCAATGCTTTGATACCACTGTTAGGGATTATTACCAGTTAATCAACTATAGCGCAGCGGAATTGCGATTTAAAATTTATTTCTAATCCATTTAGTTTGATCTTTGTCCATTAACCATTGACTGAATAAAACCTGTTGATCCGTTTAATGATATAAACATATTCAGACTGTCTCTTCTAGAGACGGCTGAAAAATCTACAAGGTAGTAAGATCTTCGTAGTTAGGTGTACGAATAGCTATCGAACTAGAACGTGTGCTAGCAAAAGAACGGAAGAAGAACTGAAAAGATTATGTAATTAGCCAAATTCCTTACCAATATTCTCAATTTGGTGGTTCTGCCGAAAAAAAAAGCAAAGTTCATATATATATATATATATATATATATATATGGGTGAGATCTGGTGTGACAAGGGCTTATGGTGTGGCAAAGAGCTTATAGTGTGACACAATAAAAATACATAGTTTTGGTAAGAAATCTCAACACAAAAACACGCTAACCTAAAACGCGATTCCAATAGAAACACGCCGCCTTCCTCCCTCAGACAAAAAATGTGATTCAAACCTTCATTCTTAACCATTATCGATCGATTTTCTTCTCCTCAACTCACACAGATCACCGATTATTTATATTCAAACAAACAGTGATTCATATTTCATTTGATTTTCTATTTTACAGGATGAAGCCTCAAAAGCAAACCGATTTCAAGAGAATACTTTATTATTCTGAATTACTGATCCCTTGTTCCAGAAGAAAGCATGTATTGTTCCAATTAGAATTTCATATTGTTCCAAGGGAAATACTTAAATTTTTTAATATAACATGTTTTTAAATAAAAAAAAATATGTGTTCCAACATAATCCTTACATTGAAAAAGAATACTTATATTGTTCTTATACATATTCTTATGCTACATTAGACATGTATAAATGTCATTAACTTTTATTTTCTGTGTATTTATATAAAAGCAGGTTTTTTTAATTACTGCTCCTCTTGTTCCAACAGAATACTTATGTTGTTAAAAAAGGAATCTTATATTGTTCTAACAAAAACACTAATATTATTTTCTGTTCCAGCATTATTCTTATATTTTACAATCCAACATAATACATACATTCTTCTACTAGGAATCACATATTGTTCCAACAGAATACATTCATTGTTCCAACATGATACATACATTGTTCCATAAAGAAACTTATACTAAAAATCGAGAAATGAGAATGTAACTTAAAACCGGTTCCAGAGGGATATTTATACAAGCCCGTAAAATTACTATGATGCCCCCACACGTTTTTTAGAATTTCCATTTATTTAAGAAATTGTCACAGACTCCATTCTTTGTCACACCATAAGGCTTGTTACTCCATAAGAAATCTGTCACATTGGTTAACTATAAAACTAATCTAATCCTAACCTAATTACTTAAATAAATACCAATAGTATTTATTCTATGCAATTAGTTATAATTAGATTAAATTTAATTACCCTAATTAAATAAACAATACTAATTAATAAATTGACGTATTAGTTCAATTAATTATTCACCGAAAGTAATCCCATTAATTTATGTTGAGCGATATCCGCAAGTGCACGGTTTCGATTGTAGTAATAAAATATCGACCCCACAGGGAACGTATGATAATTTGATTAGAAATTATTGTCTCGATTACATTTGTTTTCTCGAGGTTTATAGGAAATCGTTAATGATTTAAAATGGTTTAAATTGGTTTCTAATCCTAATTTTGGTTATAGTTAAGATTGCAATTTATAACAATTATGTTTAGGTTAAAATATAATTCAAGACTTGTTTACACAAAGCAAGAAAGCAACTTATAACTTTGATCAGACTATTAAGATGTAACAATTTATCGATTAGTTCAATTACTGGGCTTCGAACTGCAGACAATCTTTCTACGGTCGGAACAGATTATTACCTTAATCAAATTGGTGTTCTATGTTTGATAAGCCGAGATATCAATCATATCAAATATAAATCCTAATTCTTTTAAGTGTTCAATAAAATTTCCATTGAAATGTAACTTGTATAAAAAGGTTTTTATTGAAAACACTGGTTCATTACTTTTAAGAATATTGCAAGATCAGACTCGAAAATAACAACAGTAGAAATAAATTGAATTGAAAAGATAACATATTAATTTATTATGAATCGAAGTTAACAGAGAAAAAGAAACTTGGATAGCATTTTAACAAATTTGAGTTCCGGGTTGTCAATCCTTCCCTCAAACTTCGTAGGCTTGTCAAACCCTTGGGCGCTTCAGCCGCTAATTCTTCTCGCTGAATCCTCGAAATAGAGATCGCTGAATCCACTATCAGAGTGTAAACTCATCTTCGAACAATACTCGAACTCTAAATGACAACTACAATAACTACATATTGTATCTCAAACTATTTACACAACTTGTAACTTTATAACAAGTTTGTGTAACAAAACTATGAACTAGAACAACCAACTGAACAACATTAATTCTGAATTTCTACACCTATTTATAATGTTCCAAAAGGTGTGTTTGAAGGGTTGTATTCGTTGGTGAAGAGTCGTTTCTATCCGGACGAACAGACGCGTTCTTTCGAATTAAAACATGTGAAATCTGTGCAGGAAAGTTGTTGTTTCTGTCGAGATTCTTGGGATCTCGGTCGCGGCTTTGGGTTGAGGGAGAATTATGCACGAACGCGCGTTTTCATATCTGAAAAACGCATGTCGCGACCGAGATATTGGGAATCTCGGTTTCGACAGAGACTTTTGTCTCCATTCATAGATCGTTTCCCAACTCTTTGTTTCGGTCTCTAAATTGTACGTGCCTTTTAGCTTGTAAATGTGATTTCTCTCTCGTTTTTGCTCCGTTTTAGCTCCTATTTGGATTTTTCCAAATAATTAAGTACCTTGCACAATAGAAAGAAATATAAACGTAAAAGTATTCTAAATAAATATAATTAACATGATTTTAATACAAAACTAACGTAATTATTAATGATATTTTAGGTATATTTTGGGCTTATCCCACTCCCACACTTAAGCTTTTGCTAGCCCCGACCAAAATTATCATTAAATTATCCTTCAAACGATCTTTAAAAATAGAATACATTTCCACATAACATTTTTAAATTAGTTAAACCAAAAGATGAATTTCTTTAAGGTAAATTTATACGCAAAACATCAAACTAGCTAGGATTAAAGTGATTATCGTCCGACTTGTATTGTAATTTTTGTAATGAACCATTCGGGACAGGTGTAAGCACGCATGTTTTTTTATCTTCAGTCTCATGGCATTTATAAGCACAAAATTTCCTTTTCCCAAACTTATATGATCTTACAAATATATAAATATAATTTAGGTTTTTGTTAACTTATTTGCTAGTCACGCCCGTGATAAGGGTGGTCTCGTCCGTGACTTTATAAATATTTATTAATTTTGTTTCCGTTTAAGAGGTCCCAACCATGCCATGGGTGGACGCAACTGTGACTTTAAACTTTAGACACGTTGTTTTGCTTTTAATTTTTATTTTAACGTTCCTTTCATACCTTGATCGTGATAAGGGTGGTCGCAACCGTGGCCAAAATTACCGTTTTAATTTTTCTTCCCTTTCATACCTCGACTATGACATGGGTGGTTGTAATCGTGACCAAAAGTTAAGAATACGATTACTTAATTAAATTAATATGAGTTATAAAACAAAATTTTAAAATGGGAAAGAAAAATAGTACATTCATCCTATATTGACTTAAAATCAACATATATTATGGCTATAGTTTCCCTAAAAACTTCAATTGATTTTTTAAAGTAAGGCGGAATCAAACCGAGCAAAAAGTGTTAGTTTGATTAATGCCTATAAACCTAATTGAAAAAGGGTAAATTACACAATGGTCAGAATTAATAAATTATTTACAACTATCTTAGACCCTTAAACAAATTTATTTAAATGGCATATCTGGTGGTTTTCTTAAAACTGTTTTTGTTTTCCTGCAACTGAATAACTGAAAATTTGACAAAAACAAAAATAAAATTATGATATTCTGATATTTTAAGATTTAAAATCATATAATGATAAAAAATACATAAAAACGATTTTCATAATTGTAAATAAAAATTAAAATATGATTTTTGGTGTAATTTCCTCATTGAAAAATAGAAATAAGAATTATATTTATCATGCATTAGCATAATATAAAAGAAAGATCGAAATAAAGAATTTATTACTTATATACATTTACTCGAGACTTTTTCTTAATAAAAATAGTTTCGGAGATTTGTAATAATATTCAATGTTGTCGCCCTTGTAGAAATATTTAACTATTTCTAGCATATTGATAACCTTAATGGTATATGAATGTATATTGTACTTATAATAATAATTTTTTTTTAGCATATGTAATATGTACTAATTTTTTTTAACGTAGGCAAAAATGTGTATGCAAAAATAAAATGACAAACATTTGTACTCAAAATAGGATAAATGAACTATCGGCTCCTACACTTAAATTGGACAATGTCCTCATTGTGCAAAAATAGATAATCATAAAAGATAGAGTACGAAATTAAACTGAAATAAACGAGTATGAAACAAACATAAGATGAAATAAAAATTTCCAAAAAGTAAGGAAAGATAAAACCTGAATGTGAAGGAGAATCTGTAAGTAAAAATATGGAGACCGCGTCAACTCGACTCCTTGGCGGCGGAAATATGATAATGACCGACGACGAGTGGAGTTATGTTCCTTACGCAAATGATTGATGTGTTTCATCTACCTCATCGATGCTTAAGTTCGATTGTCTATTGTTGGCATTTATTTGCGCCAAAAACGCGTTGTTTTCTTGTTGCGGGAATGGCTCTAATAACCGTATACTTGATCCAAAACTCATTGCCAACCCAAAACTTAATCTATATTGGCCCCGATGTCTTCATGTGGTGCCGCATCTTCATGCCTTTCCTCTTGCTCATCAAAACTCGCTTCCTCATTCTCTTCCTCTTGAATACCTTGCCCATGTGAACTCGAAGTACCAACATCGGAAAATAATCATCATTAGGAAGTGATTGAAACTGCGCCAAACTACCCGTAGCATCCAAAATAATACCCGTAATCAAATACCCATAGAAACTTGGTTATTGGTTGAAACAGAGGAAATACTAAATTGTCAAAAATCATTCCAACGTTATCTACCACTAATCCTTAACATGCCCGAAAAGAGAATACAAGTTATGAAAATAGAAAATACAATTATCCTAAATGAGCATGCTAGAAGCGTTCTTGGGATTAAATCCATCCAAATTAGTCAAATATTTCCAAACCGGATTGGTTTGAAAAATCATGGGCTTAGCAATAAATTGTTTTGTATGATATCCAAACCAAATACTCATCTCCTCATACCCAACTTCATAAATTTGAACCTAAATTCCTAGATGTAAGTCTCTTAGCAAAATCCAAAAAGAGAATATCGCTCGTATACCGCTTCCCTTCCTCATCGGAAGCAAAATCGAATGTGGCCACATAGAGACAACGAAACCGATTGGTGGAGAAAGTGGACATCTTGTGAGAAACAACCTTATGTCGAGGCATGGTGTATAAAATTGTGAATTTTAAGAGAGAAAAATTGTGAAAAATATAGAAAAATGGAGGATTAGGTTATGGAGTTTGTGTTTGTGGAAAAAGATGAATAGTAAAAAGTTAGGGAAAAAAATCAAAAATATTTTATGGAAAAAAAAGTGTGTTGGATAGGTGAAAAAGTTGTCAAAATTTTAAAGTGATTTGATGTGGAACAAGAAAAAATGTTTTAAATAGGAAAGAATAAGGGAAAAAGCGAAATTTTAAGCAATTTTCGGGTGAAAAACAGAAAGTCACGACAAAGATTCTCAAAATCTCGATCGTGACATGCAGTGGACAGGGGGAAATTTTTTTCTTCCTGGCTTGCCTGCTTGCTGGTCGTCCAGAGATTTTCGTGCTGTAGGCCAAAAACTTGTATTTTTACATTTTCAACATATAAAAATTATTTCTTCTTGCACTAATGTTCCTTTGATGATATTTAAACCTCTAAAAACTCAAAAACAAAACTAAAAATTAAATTAAAGAGTAGCCTTAAGGGCTTTCCTTAAACTAAGAGTTTATAAATAAATAATTTCATTAAACGGAACATATATACACAATCAAAAAATTAAAAATGTTCAAACAAGAACTTAAAACATAGAAATGATACAGAGAATAACACTGTAAATACAACGAAACAAATCTAATCTATTCTTCATCAATTGAAATTTCTCGTGCTTGTGCCCGGTTTATTTTTACTTGAATTGTGTATTGTCTCTCTTTTGAAGAAAGAAACTGGGGCTCAAGACGAAATTCATGTTTGACAAGACCTTCGTTCTCCAAAAACTCGAAATTAATGACTGGGAACAGTTCATTCTCGCTTCAAGGAATGAAAATTTGTGCTAAGATACAACTAATAAAAGTCCCATATCCAATTATTCTTATTCTTTGAACGGGAAGTAGATATCAAACCTTCTATTAAAGTTTGTGAAGATTCCACAATATTACCTTGAAAGAATTTTTGGTGTTCTAAAACTGATGAATTAAAACAGATAAGGATATCAGAAATTCTGAGAATTAAAATTGTAAGTTTGAAAAATATGTGAAGATTTTAATTTATAGGTTTTCAAACCAAAAAATCATGACTATAGAAAAATGAAAATGTGTCTTTTGGTGAAAATTAATTAACTAAAAATTCGAATTCAATGCATGTGATAAAAAGGGAAAGAGGAGAAAATAAACTCACCAGCGCAGAAATAACTTGTGTCGCGGTCGAGATTCTAGGAATCTCGGTCGCGACACGCTTTGCCCACTAGCAAAGACCTGCGCGCTGGACCTCCCTAAATCTCTGTAGAGATTTTCAAAATCTCTACACAAGCAGAAATTCTAAAGACTTTAAAATAAGAATCTCTGCTGAGATTTTACTCTAAGGCTGAAAAATAAAAATCTCTGTAGAGATTTTCAAAATCTCTACAGAAGCACAAATTCTTATAAGGCAAAAATCTAAAATCTTTATTGAGATTTTAATAATCTATGCATGAGCAGAAATTTACAAAACTTCAAACAAAAGTCACTATAGTGATTTTTTTTTAAAATCTCTATACAAACAAAAACTTTAATTTTTTTTAAATCTAAAGACACTTGTTCTAATAAATTACAAATAGTTAAGATACATAACAAAAAATTTTTTTGGTATCTTTCAATGTGATAATCCAAAGACACTTGTTCTAAAGAGAACAAAAATTACAAATAGTTTTAATTTTTTTTAAATCTAAAGACACTTGTTCTAATAAATCAAGAATCATTATTAATCTAACTAAACTAAAGACTAATGTGTAAAATGAACTTACTATGAAATATATAAATTAAAATATGAAAAACTAAAAACTAAAAAATGTGATAATCCTTAAGAATCTCTAAGGAGAATCTAAATTTTGGACAAAATCAATTACCTGGACCGGATTTAAATATGGTCCCGTCCATTTAACTTACATGGAAACAACCTCAGTCAGGAATTGAAAAGAGAACCGTTATCCCCAACTTTCGAAAAAAATTTTTTCTTTTTTTTAGCGTTTTCTCAAATTAAGGATCTAGAAATTTCGGTTGAATGCCCGAACTTCTAGTTTTGTGCACGAACAGAAACTACGAACATGAACTGAAACTTTCAAAACTAATCTAAAAGTAGACAATTCCTTCCTAGCGGGTAAGATAATTTCAATGACTGTATTCATCATTCCTACTTGCTGATATATCTGTCTGAGAAGAGATATCGATCAACCTGTGCCAAACTTGTTGGTGATGATTTTGTTGTTTCTTAGAGAGATAAATGTAGGTGTTTAAGGAAATGATATAGATAAAAGAAGAAATTATTTGGGTTTGATGTAGGAATTGAATAAATTTCTTAACAAAGAGATATGATGTTTTAGTGAAGGGTTAAGTTTATAGAAAATAGTTAAAGGTGCCTGACATGCTGCTTCAAAAAATTTCTTTCCCTTCTGATGTATTTGCATGCTGAATTTCTTTTCTGTAGACTCCTTCTATGAATTTGTACTGATGATCAAATCTCCAGTTCATCTTTGAGAAAACTTGGATTTTTTTCTTTTATGTTTATCTGCAAACATCTAAATGCAAACGTTAAATAACAATGAGGATTTAGTCTTAATGACCATCCTCAATAAATATAATAAATAAATAAAAACTATAAAATAACTAAATACATAAATTATAAACCAAGATTCGGAATAAAATAAAACAATAAAAATCAAATTATCAACACTGTTCCCCGACAACGGTGCCAAAAACTTATTGAGCGATATCCGCAAGTGCACAGTTTCGCTTGTAGTAATAAAATATCGATCCCACAAGGAACGTATGAAAATTTGATTAGAAATTATTGTCTCGATTACATTCGTTTTCTCGAGGTTTATAGGAAATCGTTAATGGTTTAAATTGGTTTCTAATCCTAATTTTGGTTATAGTTAAGATTGCAATTTATAGCAATTATGTTTAGGTTAAAATAGAATTCAAGACTTTTTTACACAAAGCAAGAAAGCAACTTATAACTTTGATCAGACTATTAAGATGTAACAATTTATCGATTAGTTCAATTACTGGGCTTCGAACTGCAAACAATCTTTCTACGGCCGGAACAGATTGCTACCTTAATCAAATTGGTGTTCTATGTTTGATAGGCCAAGCTATCGATCATATCAAACATAAATCCTAATTATTTTAAGTGTTCAACAAAGTTTCCATTGAAATGTAATTTGTGTAAAAAGATTTTTATTGAAAACACTGGTTCATTACTTTTAAGAATATCGCTAGATCAGACTCGAAAATAACAACAGTAGAAATAAATTGAATTGAAAAGATAACTTATTAATTTATTATGAATCGAATCAAGTTAACAGAGAAGAAGAAACTTGGATAGCATTTTAACTAATTTGTGTTCCGAGTTGTCAATCCTTTCCTCAAACTTCGTAGGCTTGTCAGACCTTGGGGCGCTTCAGCCGCTAATTCTTCTCGCTGAATCCTCGAAATAGATATCGCTGAATCCACTATCAGAGTGTAAACTCATCTTCGAACAATACTCGAACTCTAAATGACAACTACAATAACTACATATTGTATCTCAAACTATTTACACAACTTGTAACTTTATAACAAGTTTGTGTAACAAAACTATGAACTAGAACAACCAACTGAATAACATTAATTCTGAATTTCTACGCCTATTTATAATGTTCCAAAAGGTGTGTTTGAAAGGTTGTATTCGTTGGTGAAGAGTCGTTTCTATCGGAACGAACAGACACGTTGTTTCGAATTAAAACATATGAAATCTGTGCAGGAAAGTTGTTGTTTCTGTCGAGATTCTTGGGATCTCAGTCGCGGCTTTGGGTTGAGGGAGAATTATGCACGAACGCGCGTTTTCATATCTGAAAAACGCATGTCGTGATCGAGATATTGGGAATCTCGGTTTCGACAGAGACTTTTGTCTCCATTCGTAGATCTTTCCCAACTCTTTGTTTCGGTCTCTGAATTGTATGTGCCTTTTAGATTGTAAATGTGATTTCTCTCTCGTTTTAGCTCTGTTTTAGCTCTTATTTGGATTTTTCCAAATAATTAAGTACTTTGCACAATAGAAACAAATATAGATATAAAAGTATTCTAAATACATATAATTAATATGATTTTAATACAAAACTAACGTAATTATTAATGATATTTTAGGTATATTTTGGGCTTATCAATTTACAAACTAATTAATTACATCCCATAAATCAATTAACCAAATAAATACTCGACACCTAAATCCATTAATCGATTACCTTGACACAAAGTATCAATTAATTAATTTCATCTCTCCAATATATTGTTCTATAAGTTCGAACTCAGATGTTCAATGTGCACGGTCCTATAGGACTGTCCTTAACTAGCAGTGGGCTTATGGCCCACAGACAGTAAGTGGGTTCTAGCAAACTATTACTGCCCCTAAGTAACACAGCTATTTCAGCAGTCTAAAGGTGCAGAGACCTTGTAGTTATCTCTTAACTTCTTTTACCATTTGATATCGATATTATAAACTACAGGCATGGCGGCTATCATCCTCTCTGTTGTTTATGACATTTCTTGATCTTAAGTAGATTGATGAATCAGATAAGTAAACTACTTATCTGGATGTGGCCACACACTTATCAATCTCACTTATGAAGTGGTCTGTGATATCATCTCACTGTTATGTGAGTGGTAATTCCATCATTTCATTATCCATACCTACGTGCTCACTTGTTCACCCAATGATACCCGTATTAGGCATCCTGTTACAGACCTGTTAGGCGTATGTCAAAGTGAACCGGATCCCACATTGATATTATAATAAAATCTGGTCTAAAGACAGTTAGAGACCTACTTAAGAAAACTAATGACACAACCACCATGTAGTTTTCTTAGACGGATCGATCCAGTCACATGTATGCAACATGTACCCATATTCACAACTGACTTATCAAGTGTTATGGCTAGTATCAATTACTACCATACAGTCGTCAAGTATACAAGTCTTTGGTCCTAATCATTCTCATGATAGAATAGACTTGGGATATGGTTTTACGATTATCAATCAATGGATTCTCTATCCATGTTATAGCATAAGATATATAAATGAACTAGATTAATGCCTTTATTAATGTAACACAAATAGTGTATCTATGCAAGAATAATAAAAAAAACATAATATAATATACATGAACCAATGCCTAAGAACTAGGGCACACCAACAGAATGATTCGAATTGGATGCCTCTATCTGCCACAGAGGGATGACCGTGTCTTTTGATGATGATGACTTTGTATACCATTTCTTTGGAGATCTTCATCCCGGAAGTGATTTGGGCTAACTTGTCAGCTTCCCAATTCTCGTTCCTTGGAATATGCTCCAAACTAACCTCATCGAATTCTTCTAAAAGTTGAATTGCAAACACAAAATCAAGCATCAAAGACAAATTCGAGAATTTGTATTCTCCTGTTAGGTGTCGGATGACCAATTATGGATCACTGAAAATCTTGACCTCTTTTGTTCCTATATCGGTTAAGATTTCCAACCCAATGATTAGAGCTTCATACTCAGCTTGGTTATTCGTCTACTCGAAATCCAAGTTCATGGCTAGTATCATCTTAGTCTCAGATGGAGATGTGATGATCACCCCTGCCTCGTTGGAACTATCTATGCTTGAACCGTCAAACTTTAACCGCCAAGGTTCTTTGTGTGTCAGATAAATTGGAAGTTTTGCCTCTTAGAGATATTAGAATCTGGTTGGGTGATCGACTACAAAATCTGCAATCGCCTTCCCTTTCACTAAGGACTGTGAAAGATACGTCAAAGTAAACTCGGCCAATGCTAGTGACCATTTTCCTATTCTTCCCAAAAGGATAGGCTGATTTAGCATGTACTTGATCAAATCGGTGCTAGCAATCATGTAAACCCTCGTTTTGAGCAAGTAATGTCTCGGCTTCATGCAAGCGAAGTAAAGAGCTAAGCATGTCTTTTCAACTGGGTTGTACCTTGTTTCTGCTGGTAACAACATTCAGCTCAGGTAGTATATGGCTTGTTCATGTCGATTTGCATTGTCTTGGGCAAGTAAGCATCCGATCGACTCATCGGTTGCCGATATGTACAGCTTGAGTGGAGTGGCCTCTTTTGGCGGCATCAAAACAAGTGGATTGTTTAAGTAAGTTTTGATCTCTTCAAATGTCGTTTGATGTTTATCGTCTGATTTGAAATTTTCTTCGTCTTTGAATCTCAACAGATCCGAGAATGCTCTGGATTTTCTGGCCAAGGTCGATATGAACCGTCTTAAATAATTCAGTTGGCCTAAAAATCATTGCAAATCCTTTTTATTCTTCGGGGACTATGCTTCTTTGATTGCTTTCGCCATATTGTTATCGATCCCTATCCCTCTTTGAGGGACTAAAAATCTAAGGAAGTTTTCTGCTTTGACGCCAAAAGCACACTTCAGAGGGTTGAGCTTTAGATTGTACATCTGAATTCATTCAAAGCTTTCCCTCAAGTGGCGGACATGTTCCGCCTATCGTTTGGATTTGATAATGATGTCGTCTGCATATACCTCCATGGAAACATCACGCAAATCATGGAAGATTGTGTTAATTACTCATTGGTATGTAGCTCCTGTGTTTTTTAAACTGAATGGCATGACAGCCCATTTAAAAGTACCAATTAACCATGGGCATCAAAATGCCATTTTGGAAATATCTTCTTCGGCAATTAGGATTTGGTTATATCCCGCATAGCAATGACAAAGATTGAAAGGAACCTAAATACAACAACTAGGAAAGATCATTTTCCTATTCCTTTCATTGATCAAATGATTGAAAAGATAGACATACATGCATTTTATTGTTTCCTAGATGGGTATTCTGGATTTTTCCAAATCTATATTTACCCAAATGACCAAGATAAAACCACCTTCACATGTCCCTATAAAACTTTTGCTTATAGACCAATGCGCTTTGGTCTATGTAATGCACCTCCAACTTTTCAACATTGTATGACTACTATTTTTAATGATTTTATTGAAAATATCATGGAAGTATTCATGGATGAATTTTATGTATATGGTGATTCTTTTGATTCATGTTTACAAAACTTAGATAAAGTATTGTCTAGATGTGAAGAGATTAACTTAGTGCTTAATTGGGAAAAATGTCATTTCATGGTAGATGAATGAATAGTATTATGACATAAAATTTCTGAAAAATGATTGGAAGTGAATAGAGCTAAGACCTCAGTGATTGAAAATTTACGCCCACCAACCACGGTTAAGGGAGTAAGGTCATTTTTAGAACACACAGGTTTTTATAGAAGGTTTATAAAGAACTTTTCTATAATTGCCAAGCCACTTACTAATTTGCTTATGAAAGATGCTCCTTTTGACTTTAATAAGGATTGTTTGCAAGCCTTTAATACATTGAAGACAACTTTAATTAGTGCACCCATAATTGCTAAACCCGATTGGGATTTACCTTTTGAAATAATGTGTGATGCAAGTGATTTAGCCGTAGGATGTGTATTTGTTGGTGTGCCCTAGTTCATAGGCATTGGTTCTTATAAAATGTATTTGTGTCACATTAATAAAGGCATCAATCTAGTTCATTTATATCTTGTGCTATAATATGAATAGAGAATCCATTGATTGATAATCGTAAAACCATATCCCAAGTCTATTCTATCATGGGAATGATTAGGACCACAGACTTGTATATTCGACGACTGTATGGTAGTAATTGATACTAGCCATAGCACTTGATAAGTCAGTTGTGAATATGGGTACATGTTGTATACATGTGACTGGATCGATCCGCTCGAGAAAACTACATGGTGGTTGTGTCATTAGTTTTCTTAAATAGGTCTCTAACTGTCTTCAGACCAGATTTCATTATAATATCAATGTGGGATCCGGTTCACTTTGACATACGCCTAACAGGTCTGTAACAGGATGCCAAATACGGGTATGATTGGGTGAACAGGTGAACACATTAGTATTGATAGTGAAGTGATGGAATTACCACTCACATAACAGTGAGATGATATCACAGGCCACTTGATAAGTGAGATTGATAAGTGTGTGGCCACACCCCGATAAGTAGTTTACTTATCTGTTTCATCAATCTACTTTAGATCAAGAAATATCATAAACATTAGAGAGGATGACAGCCGCCATGCCTCTAGTTTATAATATCGATATCAAATGGTAAAAGAACTAAAGAGATAACTACAGAGTCTCTGCATCTTTAGACTGCTGAAACTCTGTCTTAGTTATGGGCAGTAATGGTTTGCTAGAACCCACTTACTGTCTGTGAGCTATAAACCCACTGCTAGCTAAGGACAGTCCCATAGGATCGTGCACATCGAACATCTGAGTTATAACTTATAGAACGGTATATTGGAGAGATGGAATTAATTAATTGATTGACAGTAAATTGTCAAGGTAATTAATTAGTGGTTGATTAATTGATTAATTGATACTTTGTATCAAGGTAATTAATTAATGGATTTAGGAGTTGAGTATTTAATTGATTAATTAGTTTGCGGAATGTAATTAATTACATTCGGTGAACAATTAATTAAATTAATACGTCAATTTATTAATTAGTGTCATTTATTTAATTGGGGTAATTAAATTTAATCTAATTATAACTAATTACATAAAATAAATACTATTGGTATTTATTTAAGTGATTAGGTTAGGATTGGATTAGTTTTGTAATTAACCAATTAATCCTAAACTAACTAGGTTTAGAAATACACTATATATATAAATTAAACTCCTAACCCTAATTACCAATACAATTTCGGCCACCATAGATTCACCAAAAGTGAATTCGCCACCACTAACTTGAATAGTGGGATTTTCTTGGCTAATTACATTATCTCTCCTGTTCTTCCTCCGTTCTTCGGCTAGCACCGGTTTTAGCTCGATAGCTGTTCGTGCACCTGACTACGGAGATCTTACTACTTTGTGGATTCTTCAGCCGTCTCTAGAAGAGACAGTCCGGATATGTTTATATCCTTAAACGGATCCAAAAGGTTTTATTCAATCAATGGTTAACGGACAAAGATCAAGCTATAAGGGATTAGAAATAAATTTTAAACCGCAATTCCGCTGCACTACAGTTGATTAACTGGCTTTAATTCCTAACAGTGGTATCAGAGCCATGGTTTAGTCCGTTTTGATTGATTGAAAATTAATAAGATTTGGTTTTTATTATTTTTCCAAATCAGTTTTGAAAATTCCTATTAATTCCTCGTATAGAAATTGTGCTAGGAAGTTTTCTATTTATTTTTTTTGTCTGTATTTTGTATTATTTGGTTCTAAAATTAATTTTGAAATAATTGAAAATTAAAAAAAAAAATACAGCAGCAATTTTTAAACAGATTATATATATGGAAAAAAAATACTTAACGGACACGGAACAACAGTCGCGGGACTGCTGTCCGCGAACAGCAGACCCGCGGCTGCTGTTGGGCGGACAGTAGCACTGATGCTGTCCGCCAGACAGCAGTCACGGGGCTGCTGTCCGCGGACAGCAGCCCCGTCGCTGTCCCGAGTCCGTTGAAAATTTAAAATTGTGTTTTAATTTTGGATTAGACGGGACTGATTTTTGCTTTAAATTTTTCTCGGGTAATTTTAATAAAATCAGGGCCCTAATACCGTTTAATTTATTAAACGTGTTTTGAATAAAAATTAATTGGTATTAAAACATTTTTGATTGGCATGCATATTTAATTTTTGATCGAATTGGTAATTTGTATAAAATTGAATATGGTTAATTTGTGAAATTGGCCCAATAGACCGTGACACCGGTTTAAATTGGGTGGGCTAAATTTTAGATATGTGACGACCCTAAAATTTAGTGGGAGCGAAATTGTAATTTTGCATACAAATGGATGTTAACCGTTTGGGCCTTTATGGGCCTTAGTCGCATATGGTAAAATTGGCGATTTCACCCTAAGTAACTCGGCTTAACTTTATTAGATGATTTTGGAATGCCATGATCATGCATTATATTTATATGTCTTACCGTGCAGCAATGTGTTATAGAGTTCTATGGGCCCTAAATTAAAGTCGGTTTGTAATTTAATTTATTTTGCGAAATATGGCCTGCGTGCCATTCTTTCAGTAATGTAATTTTAGAATAGGTTCTATTCATAAAATTGTAATTGGTCGTGAAGAAGCCCAGATGGTCCAAGCCCATGGTGGGAGCCCAAGGAGACTTGAAGCAAGCCCGTGAAGGTTAGATAGTGCATCTAGTTTCACTAGGATGTATTATAAGGCCCATAGAGTCTCTATGTTTATTTTGATTATACAATTGCTTAGTATAACATGAAATATAAGTAGCAACGATCACCAGATCATCACCTGCGATAATTATATGTTAAAGCCGTATCACTTAATTAATCCGGATAATGAAATATTGAGTCGTTTAAAAGTGCTTTCCAGATTCACACCTCTTCCTCCCAGGTAGTGCTACAGTGTATGACGTGCCCTAGCAGGTATGCTGTAGTAATTAGTGGGCCGTCGAGGGTTAGGATACTTCGGTATGGCTAACACGTGTATGGTGGTTGGACTCAACGTGGGTAGCATTAGCTCAGAGCGGGCCCTAAGCACAGATGGGTTAAGTGTCACAAAGCCCATCAAACCAAGAGTCCTTGTGGAGGATTGGATAGTCTATCCTACCAAATCGTCAATGGTCGACGGCGGAGCCCTAGCTCGGTCGAGTATTGATGGATTGTGGATCTTGGTCAAGACAGCCAAATAAATATCACCAATAACGAATTAAAATGGATTATTAATTTGAACTTTGGCTTAAGCCCCTTATTCTAACTCTAATGTAATTTTTCCACGTAGATTAAACGCCACATCAAAATTACACGAAAAGAAAATTAAATGGCTGCAACAAGCAACAACTCACTCAGACCACTCCTGGAAAAGGAAAAGCTTTCAGGGACTAATTTCCTTGACTGGTCCAGGAACTTGCAAATAGTTCTTAGACACGAGTCGAATGAATATGTGCTGACTGCTGCCTTACCAGCAGCCCGTCCTACAGGTCGGGGCGTAACTGCTGATCAAATGGCGGAGTACGACCGACATGTTAAGGATGACAGAGATGTGTCATGCATTATGCTGGGTACCATGGTTCCTGATCTTCAAAAACAGTTCATGGAGCAGCACGCCTTTGAGATCATGGATCAACTCAAAAGGATGTTCCAAGATCAAGCTCGTCAGGAAATATACTTGACAACAAAGGCGCTATGCAGCACTACGATGTAAGTCGGGACTTCTGTTAGCACACATGTGCTAAAGTTGAAGGGTTATATTGACATATTGTCAAGGCTTGGCTCACCAGTGCCTGCACAACTAGCAGTCGACATCATTCTTGGATCACTTCCGGCATCCTACAATCAGTTTATCATGCACTACCACATGCAGGGCATTGATAAGTCTGTAGTAGAATTGCATGGCATGTTGAAACTTACTGAGCAATCCTGCAAGAGGACTCCAGAAGTGTTGCTGGTTAACAAAGGGAACATACCTAAGGGAAAGGCCAAGTCCAAGTCCAAAGCGAAGGCCCAAAAGGCCAAGTCCAAGGCTAGGAAGGTGGCAGCTTCTAAAGGTAGGTTGGCCTTAGCAGATGATATCTGCCATGAGTGTAATGAGAAGGGACACTGGAAAAATGTGTGTCCAAAGCTAAGGGAGAAACAGAAGGATGAAGCTTCTGGTTCAGGTATTTATGTTGTTGAATTTAATCTGGCTATTTCTACATCTTGGGTTGTAAACACTAGATGTGGCACTCACATTTGCCCAAATGTGTAGGGACAGAGAAATAGGAGATTGCTGGGATCTGGTGGAGTGGATTTTCGAGTCGACAATGGCGCTCATGTAGAGGCCTTAAAGATCGAAGATTATTCTTAGAGATACCTAGTGGATTAGTTTTAGAAATTAGAAATTGTTATCTTGTACCTGCAATGCGCAGGAATATTATTTCAGTTTTTATGTTGGATATTTATGGTTTTAATTTTTAATATTGGACGTGGTATGATTTCTATACATCGTGGCAATATTGTTTATAGAACCGCATTTCTAGAAAATGGTTTGTATATCCTTGATCTAAAACGTAGTGAATCAATCTATAACATAAAAGCTAAAAGGATTAAGACTAATCCTACATATATCCGGCACTGTCGTCTTGGCCACATAAATGAGAAATGCATAACTAGGCTTCACTCTAGTGGAGCGCTAGGGTCATTTGACATGCAGTCTTATGACACGTGTGAATCCTGTTTAAGAAGGAAGATGACAAAGGCGCCTTTCACCAAAACTGGTGTAAGGGCCACAGAGCTATTGGAGCTGATACACTCAGATGTATGCGGTCCAATGAGCACCAGTGCTAGATCTGGTTTTCTGTACTTTGTTACCTTCACAGATCACTATAGCCGATACGGGTATGTGTATTTGATGAAACATAAATCTGAAACTCTTCTGAGATTCAAAGATTTTAAAAATGAAGTAGAAAATCAACTTGGCAAGAAAGTAAAAGTGCTCCGGTCTGATAGAGGGGGCGAATACTTGAGCCAAGAGTTTGTCTCATTCTTGAGAGAGTGTGGGATTGTATCCCAACTCACTCCTCCTGGTACACCCCAATGGAATGGAGTATCAGAAAGGAGGAACAGGACCCTGCTTGACATGGTCCGCTCAATGATGAGTCAAGCTTCTCTCCCTATCTCCTTTTGGGGATTTGCTTTGGAAACTGCTGCTCATATAATTAATAATACACCGAGCAAGGCAGTTGAAGGAACATCATATGAATTATGGACGGGCCGAAAGCCCAACGTTTCCTTCATGAAGATTTGGGGCTTTGATGCACATGTCAAGAAATTGATAAATGGCAAACTAGAGTCCAGATCTGTTAAATGCCAGTTCGTGGGTTACCCTAGGGAAACAAAGGGTTATTACTTCTACAACCCAGCTGAGAATAAAACATTCGTGGCTAGGTTTGCAATCTTTTTGGAAAAGGAATTCCTTTCCAAAGTAGATAGTGGGAGTGATATTGATCTCTTTGAGATTCAAGACTCACAAACTCCTGCAGCTTATGTTGAGGATGCTTTGGGAACCGATATAGATCCTCAAAACATTGAGGAGGCTAAACCGGTTATACAGGTGGTGTTTCAAGTAGATTCGTACAGAATTCTGATGAACCATGTGTGTATATGAAATTCAGTGGGAGCATATCCACTTTCCTAATATTGTATGTCGATGACATACTGCTCATTGGAGGCGATATATTAACACTGCAAGATCAAGCAGTGGTTGAGTAAATGCTTCACAATGAAAGACTTAGGAGAAGCCGATCAAGATCTACAAGGTTAGATCCAACCGACTTCTAGGCTTGAGTCAGGCATCGTACATAGACAAGAATCCATCAGGTACTCTATATTATGTACAAGGCCAGATGTTGCGTGTTGCACCAAACATGACTAGTCGGTGCCAGTCAGATCCCGATAAGGAACACTGGAAGATAGTCAAGGCAATCCTGAAGTACCTTAACCGTACCAAGGATGTTTTTCTTAGTATTTGATGGGTAGGAGGAATGGCAATATCAGGTTACACTGACCGAGGTTTTAAGGATGATAACCAGTCACATACTGGGTATGGATTTCTCCTGAATGGCGATGCCATTAGTTGGAGATCCTTAAAGTAGCCAACCATTGCCGATTCTATGACGGAAGCTAAGTACATCGTTGCATGCGATGATGCAGAGGAAGAAGTTTGGATTAAGAAGTTCATAACTGATTTAGGAGTAGGTCAAACTCTCCTAAGATCAGTTGATGTTTTCTGTGAAAATAATGGGGACATAGCACAAGCACTGGATCCCATGTCACACAAGAGATCCAAACGCGTACTTAGATAGTAATACCTTACCCGGTGACATTACATTGTAGAGGGTTGACACTGAGAACAATGTCGTTGGTCAGTTTACCAAGGAAATTGGTAGTACTAGATCTATAGTGTTTAGGGCAATACCCGCTTGGAACTAGTTCAAGTGGGAGACTGTTGGTGTGCCCTAGTTCATAGGCATTGGTTCTTATAAAATGTATTTGTGTCACATTAATAAAGGCATTAATCTAGTTCATTTATATCTTGTGCTATAATATGAATAGAGAATCCATTGATTGATAATCGTAAAACCATATCTCAAGTCTATTCTATCATGGGAATGATTAGGACCACAGACTTGTATATTCGACGACTGTATGGTAGTAATTGATACTAGCCATAGCACTTGATAAGTCAGTTGTGAATATAGGTACATGTTGTATACATGTGACTGGATCGATCCGCTCGAGAAAACTACATGGTGGTTGTGTCATTAGTTTTCTTAAATAGGTCTCTAACTGTCTTCAGACCAGATTTCATTATAATATCAATGTGGGATCCGGTTCACTTTGACATACGCCTAACAGGTCTGTAACAGGATGCCAAATACGGGTATGATTGGGTGAACAGGTGAACACATTAGTATTGATAGTGAAGTGATGGAATTACCACTCACATAACAGTGAGATGATATCACAGGCCACTTGATAAGTGAGATTGATAAGTGTGTGGCCACACCCCGATAAGTAGTTTACTTATCTGTTTCATCAATCTACTTTAGATCAAGAAATATCATAAACATTAGAGAGGATGACAGCCGCCATGCCTCTAGTTTATAATATCGATATCAAATGGTAAAAGAACTAAAGAGATAACTACAGAGTCTCTGCATCTTTAGACTGCTGAAACTCTGTCTTAGTTATGGGCAGTAATGGTTTGCTAGAACCCACTTACTGTCTGTGAGCTATAAACCCACTGCTAGCTAAGGACAGTCCCATAGGATCGTGCACATCGAACATCTGAGTTATAACTTATAGAACGGTATATTGGAGAGATGGAATTAATTAATTGATTGACAGTAAATTGTCAAGGTAATTAATTATTGGTTGATTAATTGATTAATTGATACTTTGTATCAAGGTAATTAATTAATGGATTTAGGAGTTGAGTATTTAATTGATTAATTAGTTTACGGAATGTAATTAATTACATTCGGTGAACAATTAATTAAATTAATACGTCAATTTATTAATTAGTGTCATTTATTTAATTGGGGTAATTAAATTTAATCTAATTATAACTAATTGCATAAAATAAATACTATTGGTATTTATTTAAGTGATTAGGTTAGGATTGGATTAGTTTTGTAATTAACCAATTAATCCTAAACTAACTAGGTTTAGAAATACACTATATATATAAATTAAACTCCTAACCCTAATTACCAATACAATTTCGGCCACCATAGATTCACCAAAAGTGAATTCGCCACCACTAACTTGAATAGTGGGATTTTCTTGGCTAATTACATTATCTCTCTTGTTCTTCCTCCGTTCTTCAGCTAGCACCAGTTTTAGCTCGATAGTTGTTCGTGCACCTGACTACGGAGATCTTACTACTTTGTGGATTCTTCAGCCGTCTCTAGAAGAGACAGTCCGGGTATGTTTATATCCTTAAACGGATCCAAAATGTTTTATTCAATCAATGGTTAACGGACAAAGATCAAGCTATAAGGGATTAGAAATAAATTTTAAACCGCAATTCCGCTGCGCTACAGTTGATTAACTGGCTTTAATCCCTAACAGTATTAGGTCAAAGGAAAGATAAGTGATAGGTCTGAAATATACCTATTTTCGTATACATCTTCACGTCCATATTCATGCATTTAGTTTAGTTTATTAAATGTTTTGGAAAGATTTCACTTGCTTGTTTATGATTTGAACAGAGACAGGTTAAACACAGAAGAAAACTCAATATGAAGGAACATCAGCATAAAACGAGCAAAAGACGGGCAAATAAGGAGCAAAAGAAAAGAATTCAAGAAATTCACCTATCGTAATCGTGACTTGCATCTCGTTCATGACAGACACTTTTTCAGCACAAAATTGGCTTCTCATGTCACGAACGTGACACTCTTGTCTCAATCGTGACAGACATTTCTTCAACAAAAAAGACATGGTTTTTCATATGGGAATCACATCCTTTCGCCGAATCAACATTTCTCTTCACCATTACCCACATTCGTTCATCACATCTCTATGGAGGGATGCCTTCCAAGGGACACGACTTTTCTACATCTATATAAAGAGATTTTGACATCAATCACAAAATGTGTACAAACATGTGTACAGATACAAAGATATTTCATACTCAGAAACACAACTCTGAGTCAGATATATTGAAGATTTTTACTTAGATATTCAGTTCAATGCACAGAAAGAAGTAAGGTCAAGAGATAAGCTTTCTCGAGATGCAAGAAGAAGATACAAAAGAGAAGACGTCCCCGAGGATTGACAACCCCTATACTGTTCTTTGTTATAGTCTTTTTCCTGTATTCTTTATCTTCAATTAATGTTCAACATTGTTAATACATTTTCACTAGATATTAATCAATCGAATGCAAATTATTCTATGTTCATTATGATCTTCATCATTGCTTTATGTCTGTTCTAGGGAAATTCATAAAAGCAAAACATAGAAATAGTTATCAGTTCATAAATCTAGAATAGGTTCAGTTTATGAAAAGATACTCATACTGTAAAACTAAACTTGTTTTTTTAGTTTATAAATCCTAATTCACTACGATAGGTCGAGGAGTTAGTATTATTAATCTAATTAAACTTAAGTTTCTTAATCCTAGATCAAGAGATTGGATTAAGAGTAATTCTCCTGTATGACTGCAGAAGATTGACAGTATTAATAATTGTTCATTTTGTTTAATTATTATCAACTTGTATCAGGGCTATGCATGAAACGAATCATAGGATTAGTTAGATTAGAATATTTAAGTTAGATTAAATCAATCACTCAATTAATGATTTTCTATAAACCTCGAGAAAACAAATAAAGAAATAATATACATTAAGTATCAATTGTGTTCTCTGTGGGATCGATATCTTTTATTACTACAAGCAAAACCATGCACTTGCGGAATTCGCCTAACAATAAGAAACTACATGTCATATATTATGCAAGTCATACTTTATCTGGTGCTCAATTAAATTATACAACAACCGAAAAGGAAATGCTAGTAGTAGTTTTTGCATGCGATAAGTTTAGATCATAATTTCTTAAGGTCTAAAGTCATAATTTACACTGATCATGTTGCCTTGAGGTATTTGTTTGCTAAGAAAGATGCAAAACCGTGTCTTATTAGGTGGGTCCTATTGTTGCAAGAGTTTGATATAGAAATTAAAGATAAAAAGGGAGTTGAAAATCTTGTTGCTGATCATCTTTCTAGACTTGAAGATGAAAATGGTCCCATTGGTGAGACTATTGGCATACGAGATGATTTCCCTGATGAACATCTCATGCAAGTAAAGAGTCTAATAGCACCATGGTATGCAGATGTAGCCAATTACCTTGCTGCAAATATAATTCCCGATGGTTTGAATTACCATCAAAAGAAGAAATTATTTTCTGATGCTAAGAAGTACTTTTGGGAAGATCCATTCTTATTCAAAATATGTAGTGATGGCATGCTTAGGAGATGCGTTAGTGAGTCGGAATGATATTCTATTATGTTTGAATGTTATGCAAGCTCTTATGGAGGTCATAACAGTGCAAGTAAAACGGGTGCAAAGGTATTAGAATGTGGATTCTTTTGGCCTACTTTGTTTAAAGATGTTCGTTTATTTGTTAATCGTTGTGATAAGTGTCAAAGAGTAGGTAATTTAGGCAGAAGAGATGAAATGCCCCTGAATAACATATTGGAGGTTGAAATCTTCAATGTGTGGGGAATTGACTTTATGGGTCCTTTTCCTCCTTTTTGCCAAAACTATATTTTAGTAGCCGTAGACTATGTTTCTAAGTGGGTTGAAGCTATTGCAACCCCAACTAATGATGCTTAGGTAGTTGTTAAGTTTCTGAATGATATTTTTTGTCGATTTGGTGTTCCTAGAGCAATGATAAATGACGTAGGTACTCATTTTATTAATAAGAAGTTTGAATCGCTTATGAAGAGATACGAAGTACATCACCGTGTTTCTACCCCATACCATCCTCAAACGAATGGTCAAGCAGAAATTTCAAATAGGGAACTCAAGTGGATCCTAGAGAAAACAGTTTCATCTTCTAGGAAAGATTGGTCTCAAAAGCTTGACGATACGTTATGGGCATACCATACCGTATTTAAAACACCTATAGGAATGACACCATATAGATTAGTCTGTGGTAAAGCTTGTCATTTACCGGTAGAATTAGAGCATAAGGAATTTTGGGCAATTAAAACCCTCAATTATGATTTACAAAGTGCCGGTAGAAAGCATTTGTTAGATTTAAATGAATTGGATGAGTTACGTTTCTTGTCCTATGAAAATGCTAAGATGTACAAAGATAAAGTGAAAAAATGTTATGATGCTAGACTTAAAGTTAAAACTTTCAAGATTGGGGATAAAGTTTTACTTTTCAATTCCCGATTGAGGTTGTTTCCGTGTAAGTTAAAGTCTAGATGGACAGGACCATATTTAGTTATTAATACGTTTGATCACGGAGCTCTAGAATTGGAAAATCTTAAGGGAGAACAATTAAAGGCTAACGGTCATCGTTGTAAGATTTATTTTGATGGAAATCCGGTCCAGGTAGCTAATTTTGTCGAAAATTTAGTTTCTCCTTGAGGATTCTTAAGGATTATCACATTTTTTAAGTTTTTAGTTTTTCATATTTAGTTTTTACATTTCATATTTAGTTTAGTTTACACATTAGTTTATTCTTTAGAAAATAATAGTTAAATTAGAAATATTTTTGTTCATTAAAAGATATAAAAAAATAACGTAGGTATCGTAACTATTAGTAATAAGTTAGAAAAGTGTCTTTAGAGATTTTAAAAATCTCATCTGAGATAAAAAAAAAAAGTTAATTAGAATTACATCAACTTTAAGTTTCTGTTGCTATAGAGATTTTAAAAATCTCACCAGTGATATATATTAAGAGTTAGATGAGTTTTTGAGCCTCAGAGATTTCAAAAATCTCAACAAGGATTAGGGATAGACCAAACGTAGCATACATTGCCAAAGGGGAAGGCATGTCGCGATCGAGATTCTTAAATCTCGAGCGCGGCACGCGTGTTTCCTGAGAGGGGATCGATTTTTTTTCTCTTCTTTCTTTTTCCTTATGCATATTGATTTCGAATTTTGATTTTATTTTTCACCAAAAGGCACCTTTTCATTTTCAATAGTCATGATTTTTGGATTAAAACCTATAAATTTAAATCTTCACATATTTTTCATACATATATTTTTCAATTCTCAGAATTTCTGAAATCTCTGTTTTAATTCATCAGTTTTAAACACCAAAAATTCTTTATCCTGGCTCCTTCTCCAAAACATTTGAAGAAACGTTATCCCGCTCGTGAAAAGCATGTTGATATTTCGGCACGTTATGGTGCATGGTTCCTAATTTTCAATGAAGATGAGAGATGTCTCTATTTGCACTTCCGCTACATCATGTTTTGTGGCATGATGTACATGGATGAGTTCTTGAATGATGAACTCGGTACAAGCGGAGATATTACCCGTTATCTAAACAATTTAGGGTGGAATAAGTTTTCCTCCATGCGTTTCCCAACTATAGGAAATTGGGCGGTAGAGTTCTTTTCCACAGTTCGATTCGTCGATAAGCGGCAAGTGCGTCTCAGTTTTCGAAATAATGGAAGAGAATTTACATACGATTATCCTGAGTTGCATGCATGGTTTGGTTTTCCACCACGTGGAGCATCTAGTATCCATTCTGGTAGAGATATGACTGCTCAAGATATATGGATGATGATGGCAGGATTGTGGTGTTTTAATCCACATCTTACATTAAAGAAATTGATTAAATCGAACTCCATTCTACATCTCCATAAATATCTCTACTATAGTGATAACAACCCAAATTATTCTTGAATAAAGAATAAAGGAAAATTAATAGAAATAATGGCAAACCATTATTCCTTCTAAAAGGGATATTTACGCATGATTAATGTGGAATTAATGATAATTAATGCAGGATTAATGCAGGGGTGAATATGCAAATAATGAAGAAAGGGAAGGAGTTTCTAGCATTATGCCACACCACGTGGACCATGGCGAGATACGCCATAACGAGATACGCTCGATGAGAACGAGTAATGGAGACCCGCCATTGTTCCCAAGAAGAGCGTACATACGCCTTGACGGATCTAAGAATACCAAAAGGCGCCTTTATTACCATCCATGAATGGGAATAAATACAATTAAATGGCAATTAATGGCCATTAAAGGGGAATAAAGACTTGACTGTTCGAATACTCCAACTCTGAGGGTTTGAAGGATAAATGCTGGGATTAATGGAGAATTGATAGCAATTAAAGATGAGTAATGACATGACTGTTCATCTACATCTCCATAACATCCATTAATAAGCAAACGGTCATACTTGAATAAGATCAGTAACCGCCATTAATGAGGCATTAATGGAGACTTTCTAGTTACCAAGAGTTACAACTACATTAGTATAAATAGCTTGCATCCCAAGCTATTGAGGTACACTTACTAATTCTCTACTTTTGTGCTTACAGTTTATTCTCAGAAATATTACTGACTTTGGCATCGGAGTGTCCCCGACCGATCGCAACGGCGCCTCACAGGGAAGTGCTCCGATCAAGGATTTTCCACAAGTTATCAATTGGTGCGGTGAGCGTGGATCTCTAACAAACAGAAGATCACAAAATCTTGATTGTATAGAGTTTCACAAAGAACAAAACAATGGAGTCAACAGAATAGAAATCACAATCTCAAACTTTGGCTCAATCAGTACAACAAATCTATCCAAAGATACAGTTCTCCATATATTGGTGGGAAAGAGTTTTCTACATTAAATCTGGAATTTTATGATGAAAAAGATAAGTTTCCTCCCCTTTCTTATTCCATTTTTAATTAAAGAAAATTGAGATCACTCACTCTTATAAAGTGCTATGAATATCATTACATGTTATTATGATAAATCTAATAAATTGTGAAAGATAAAGTAATAGACACAAATCTTTCATTAAATCTTGCATGCTTAATATGCCTTATATTTTTATGCATGACAAGTGTAATAGGCTATTATCATTGAATTAGTAGAAGATGCATGTATAAGATCCGTAATCTTGGAATTTTATAAAAAATTCATCCATTCAAGGTGATTTTATCACTTAATATTAAGATATCATAAAAGGCTCGTGTAATTACAGATGATTTAGATCTGATTAGTCTTTTGGATGAACATGCATATAACTATTAGAAGAAATTACAAAAAAATCAAATTTGGTTTTTCTTGTACAATTCACCATCTATGTATGGATTTTCTCATATATAGTACTTTTAATATCAGAAATTCATATTTTTGAATATTGTTTTGTCAAACAGTTATTTCATTCCCTTTTTTACAAGGATGTGTTTATTCATAATAAAAACTGTTTATCTGACATTGTTAGAATTTCTTTTACCAACGTAAGAGAATTGAACATATTGAATCTATTTGTGATTATCATGTAATTGTCCCTAACTATTAAAGTCATTATGGACTGATGAATTACCAAATTGGATAAAGGAAACTTTCATACCCTGAGCTAACTACAAAATAGTGCAAGTGTCAGTTTCAGATCAGAACATTAATTTATGCAAAATTCTTAGGATATACATGAGAATTCCTTAAAGATTGGAGGATTGTATGTGAAGGTAGGTGAGAGTGGATTTTGAGTAATTTTCCTTACACTCCAAATTGGAGGAGAATCATGGTACATGTATTTTTCTTCCAAAATTACCCTTTCTCTTTTATTTTATTCGTACAAATGAAATGATATAAGAGTAATTTTATATATAACTATATTATTAAATCATCACTTACCTTTCTTTAATTACACCTCATTCAAATGAGGCTTTAATGATCTCTGAATGCCATTAATGTATGGATGCACAATATTAATTGCAAGTAAATAGCAACTATGTAAGATATCTTACCCAATATAGAATGTCATAACTTTTATGACGTTTAAAATAAATATGCTATCTTGGATATTAATGCGCATTGAAATACAAAAGGACATTATTCTTAAACCATTCTCATTATGGTTATTTATTAAGAATTCATTATGATATTCATGTGCAGTAGCAATCTTTATGGTTATGACCATTATACGTGATATTATTATTAAAACAAGCACGATTAAAATTCTATTATGAATTTGTTTGACATATAATATTTACTCGGTTTTATCCTTTGACTAAAGTTCATTCTAGAGTCAGGGACCAATGTGAAGGAATTATTAAGTTGATTCCAAGATGAACTATAAATTCCATAAAGAGACATTGCATTATACATGATATTTACCAACAAGGCCAATGCAAACAGTCTTTTGCTATGAAGTATGTTCCGTGGATCAAGCCACTGATCCCCAAGGTAAGTGAATATAGCTTTTATGCCTTACCACAATCTTTTAATAATGGACAGGGTATGCCCCACTTCTGGAGTTCTTTCAGTGCTAACCCACAGGTACAAGGGAATTGCTAATAATGCAACCAGTGCCAAACACTAGCATGAAAAATAAAGCTCAATCCAGATAAGTGTATATTCAGAGTCACTTCAGAAAAATTCCTTGACTATGTCATTAGCAAAAAAGGAGTTAGAGCAAATCCAGATAAAGTAAAAAGCCATGCGAGGAAAAAGGTGAAAAGAGCGCCTAAATAAAAGCCATGCGAGGAAAAAGGTGAAAAGAGCGCCTAAATGAAAGCCCCACTATGGGTGAGAAAGATCCAGAGGTTGAACGGGCGGATCATCATACTAGAAAGATTGTCAACAAGCATATCAAGGTATAAAACAATTCCTAGCAGAACCACCCTTGATAAGCAGACCAATCTGAAGGGGAGACCTGCATTTGTATCAATCTGTCATGGATAAAGCTATGTGCACCGTGGTTATTCAAGAAGAAGAAGGTCAGCAGTTCTCCATCTATTATGTTAGCAAAATGTTGAAGGATGCGGAGACAAGATATTCGAAGCTAGATAAAATGGCTCCCACGGTTGTGACAACATCCATCCGCGTTAAACCATAGCTCCAAGCATAACCTCAACATGATCGAGATCAAGATCAAAAGCTGGCTTCACCATCATGATTCAACAGTGAACACACGAATGATGAGATTGAAAGGCGAGTGCATACCACTCTGGATAGATAAGAGAACAATGCAGAAAGATACGCCATCCAGTTAACAGGAATTCGCCATTCACAGCGCGAATCATGGGGTAGGAGGTGGAAAAAATGATTAAAGCTTCCAACTTGCCACAATATAAAAGACAAGAATCAATATAAGCGGGACATTACATATCCCGAACCCAAAGGAGGGGAGCATGTAACCGTTGGAAGAAACGCCAAAGCGTACTACAGGTTGGCCACCACACTGAAGCTTGCTGGGAGCTGGCAAACTAGATAGCTTTGTCCAGAATAACAAATAACAAGACGACAAGTAGAAGACAGATCCCAAAAAGAAATTCAAAAGTGTCATTAATGTCATAGCATATGGACCAGTGTATCAGCCACCCGTGGAAAAAGCAAAAATATCCGTTCTGGATAAAACATCCCTCAATTGCCCCTTTTGCAGAAACAGGTCCAGTAATCTCTCCACATACAGATACGTTGACAATTGATGGATGGGAGATGAAATGAAGCGAGTAATGGTAGACACGGACAGTTCTTGCAATGTCATCACCATAGGTGCATTCGCCAAACTAAAGGTTGATCCGATCCAAATAGAAACAACCATTGTTGACATCATGGGAGTGATAGGTCACACTATCCAGACTAAGGGCCAGGTAACTTTGGAATGCAAGCAGGCAGATGATGATCAAGCGTGGATTGGTGATCTGGAGTTCTCTATTATGAATGGACAATCAGCTTATAACATCATTCTTAGGCGGCTGTTCATCTCAGAGGTTGTAGCCCTAATTTCCATCCGTCGTATGGCAATGTACATTCCCACCAGCAAAGGAGGAATAATGATTATCGGGAACCAAAAGGCGGTTCAAGAGACCTACTCGGCGTCACTATCGATCCGCCTACAATTCAAAGATGACGAAGGTGAGGAAGATGAACTTGTCACTACAGCTTTGGGTGACACAGAAACACTCCTTATTGCTGATGGAAAGCGGGTGCGGATCGCCAAAGGATTAAAACCTGAGATCAAGGAGGATGTTACGAAAGTTCTCATTGAGTCTGAAAGCCTATTTGCATAGGAGAATGAGATCCCCACAGGAGTAAGCCCAGATGTAATTACTCATAAGTTAAACATCATTGAGGATGCGGTTCTAGTTGCTCAGAAAAGACGGAACCATAGGCCTAAAAATCAGTATTTTTACGTATTCTTATATGTGCATTAAACTGTTATAGTATCCTATATTTTATAATTTATTCTTTCTCGCCATACTTCTTATATTCATTTGCCTAGCTTTTATTCCTGATATACGCCCAGTGGCTGGCGAATGAAAAGTTCCACAGACGGATCAATTACCTCAAAGATAGGACGATTGATCCCCATCACGGGCGGATCCCCTTTCCACAAAGATACGAAGCACAGACCCTCAGGAGCTTTCAAATGAGCTCAACTCTCTCCTCAAAGACAGGAAAAATATTGGTCACCATCAAAAGCGGGTTAAAATTATCTCAAACATGAGAAAATTACACCCTAAACTTTCTCCTCAAAGATAGGAGAATAATAATCTCAGCGGCGGATCAATCTACCTCAAAGATAGGAAACGATTGATCATCGTTAGAGACAGAGTTAAAACATTTCTCAAACGTGAGAACTTTACACTCTCAAATACTCTTCCCAAAGAAGAGTCTCAAGAACTGGCGGCGGATCGATTCACCTCAAAGATAGGAAGCAAAATCGATCGCCTAAGGCAGCTTAACTTCCTCACCAGGAATAAAAGCTTCTAACCTTCACAAAGGTTCACACATTGGGGTACGGCTGGCCACCTGCCCTAAACAATCGGAGAAGTCCTAAGTAAACCAGGTTCTAAAAAGTTACTTGCTAAAAGATATAATGCATTAGTAAAAATAGTTCTGGAAAGAAAAGGGTTCATCTCCAAACAATGAAGCCTCGTCTTCATCCAAACAATGAAGCCTCGTCTTCATCAAAGATAATGAAGCCTCGTCTTCATCTCCAAACAATGAAGCCTCGTCTTCATCTCCAAATAATGAAGCCTCGACTTCATCTCCAAATAATGAAGCCTCGTCTTCATCTCCAAATAATGAAGCCTCGTCTTCATCCAAGTAATGAAGCCTCATCTTCATCCAACTAATGAAGCCTCGTCTTCATCCAAATAATGAAGCCTCGTCTTCATCCAAATAATGAAGCCTCATCTTCATCCAAACAATGAAGCCTTGTCTTCATCAAAGTAATGAATCCTCGTCTTCATCATAGAAATAACGAAGTCTCGCCTTCACAAATGCAAAGTAAAAACACTTTGGAAAATGAGTAAAGGCTAAAAAAGCAAATGCCTAGAGTGTCAAAACCCCCCACAAAATGCACAAAAGTCCCTAAATGGCTGATCATTCTTACAGATCTTTAAGGGCGGGTCATTCTCCTCAATATGGCAGAACTGAAGAAAAGAAGTCCCTAAGGCGAATCATAATCCTATGCGGTAGGAACAAATGGTCCCATAAAGGGCGGGTTATTCCCTTTCTAAAGGAAATATAACTCTCAAGAAGCCCCTAAAGGCTAACAATGGATACGGTTGGCCACCTATCCACAAGGAAGCAAAAGCCCCTAAAAGTGCATCATATCCATATATGATCCCACATAGGGCGGATCTTGTTCATAAGATCCCGCATAAGGAAGCCCCTAAAGGCGCATCATTTCCATATATGATCCCCCATCTAGGGCGGGTCCACTTTCCTCCAAGATAGAAAAATAAAACATCATTTAGACAGCCCTAAAGAGCTTTTTATACCTTTAGGGGGGCTTCTGATAACAACCCAAATTATTCTTGAATAAGGAATAAAGGAAAATTAATAGAAATAATGGCAAACCATTATTCCTTCTAAAAGGGATATTTACGCATGATTAATGTGGAATTAATGATAATTAATGCAGGATTAATGCAGGGGTGAATATGCAAATAATGAAGAAAATGAAGGAGTTTCTAGCATTATGCCACACCACGTGGACCATGGCGAGATACGCCATAACGAGATACGCTCGATGAGAACGAGTAATGGAGACCCGCCATTGTTCCCAAGGAGAGCGTACATACGCCTTGACGGATCTAAGAATACCAAAAGACGCCTTTATTACCATCCATGAATGGGAATAAATACAATTAAATGGCAATTAATGGCCATTAAAGGGGAATAAAGACTTGACTATTCGAATACTCCAACTCTGAGGGTTTCAAGGATAAATGATGGGATTAATGGAGAATTGATAGCAATTAAAGATGAGTAATGACATGACTGTTCATCTACATCTCCATAATATCCATTAATAAGCTAACGGTCATACTTGAATAAGATCAGTAACCGCCATTAATGAGGCATTAATGGAGACTTTCTAGTTACCAAGAGTTACAACTACATTAGTATAAATAGCTTGCATCCCAAGCTATTGATGTACACTTACTGATTCTCTACTTTTGTGCTTACAGTTTATTCTCAGAAATATTACTGACTTTGGCATCGGAGTGTCCCCGGCCGATCCCAACGGCGCCTCACAAGGAAGTGCTCCGATCAAGGATTTTTCCACAAGTTATCATATAGTATTTTTGGACGTGTCTACGGAAATGTAGTCCGTGAGACAGACTTGTATGTTTTGGGAGATATTATTTAAGGTAATGTTGTGGATTCTTCACGAATTTTGATGGAAGGTTTGATATCTACCTCTCATTCGAAGAATAAGAAAATTGGTTATGGGAATATAATTAGTGGAATTATTCTGGGTGCCAATGGCACAATTTTCGTTCTTTGGAGCGAGAATGAACCATTCCCTGTCCTTTGATTTCGAGTCTTGGAGAACGAAGGTCTTGTCAAGCGTGAATTTCGTCTTGGTCTGCGGTTTCTTTCTTCACAAGAGAGAATGTTAAATATTCATATCAAAATAAACCAGGCACAAACACGAAGAATTTCCATTATAATAAAGATGAAGATTAGATTTGTCTCATTGTGTTTAGAATAATATTTTCTGTAAATATGTTTCTATGTTTGCATATTTTCAATGTTTGTGATTGTGTATATATGTTCCTTTTTAATAAAATTATCCATTTTATCAATTTTAGTTTAAGGAAAGCCCTTAAAGCTGACCTTTTATTTAATTTTTAGTTTTGTTTTTGAGTTTTTACAGATTTAAATTACATTAAAGGAGCATTAGTACAAGAAGAAATGGCTTTTATAAGTTGAAACTGTCAAAAATACAAGATTTTGGCTAACAGCTCAAGAATCTCGTACGAGATTCCAAAACTCTGAACGACCAGCAAGCAGCAAGCTAGGGAGGCGAGATTTTATTCCCCTGCCCGCACGTGTCGCGATTGAGATTTCAGAATCTCGATCTTGATTCGCTGATTTCCAAGCGAAAATTGGGTAGAAATTGGACTTTTTCCCTTATTCAATCCTAACTAAAACACCTTTTCTTCTTCCACATTCGATTATACATCAAATCACCTTTAATTTATACCAACTTTTCACCTATCCAACACACTTCTCTCTTTCCCATATAAGATTTTGTTCTTCCCCATACACCTTTTCACTATTCATCTTCTTCCCCAAACACAAACTCCATAACCTAAACCTCCATTTTTTCTATTTTTCTCAAATTTCTCTATTTCTCTCTCACAAAATCCAAAATTGTACACCACCCCTAGACATAAGAAGGTTGCTCACAAGGTTTCCTCCACCTCTAACAATTGTTTGCGTGTTCAATATAGAGCTCCTTTCGATATTGCTTCGGATGAGGAAGGGAAGCGGTATAGGCACTTTTTTGGGCCAAAGATCGTGTTTCACGATATTTTATTCTTAGATTTTGCTATGGTGAGTGATTTTTCTTTCTCCGAAAGGATTAATGAATTTCTTAGGGTTTTAGGTTGAGACAAATTTGCTAGTATGCGTTTTCCACATAGTGAAACAGATATTATTGAATTTTTTGTTACTGTTTCCTATGATAAGAAGAATGGGAGGATTACATTTAAGAATTTGGGTAAAATTTATGAAGTTGGATATGAGGAGATGGGTATTTGGTTTGGTTTTCCTACAAGAAATTTTTATGCTAAGACTAAAAAATTTCAAACCAATCCGGTTTGGAAATCTTTGACGGATTTGGATGGATTTAATCCTAAGAACACTTCTAGCAAGCTCATTAAGGATAATTGTGTTTTCTATTTTCACAAATTTTTATCCTATTCACTTTTTGGGCGAGTTGAAGGGTCTAAGGTTCAAAGTCGGGATTTATTTGTTTTGGGTTGCATTTTTAAGGGATTGGTGGTAGATAGCATTGGGATGATTTTTGATAATTTAGTTTGTGCCTCTGTTTCAACCAATAAGCAAGTTCATATGGGTAATTTGATTATGCGTATTGTTTTGGGTTCTACGGTTAGTTTGGAGCAATTTCAATCCCTTCCTCATGATTATTATTCTCCGATGTTGCATTATGCCACACTTTTACGAGCTAATTTAGTGCTTAGCCAAGGTCCGCCTACATTTATATCTTACGAGGCTAGGACGACTAGTTTATTTGCTAGTTTGGGTGTTGGTGCTTCAAGTTCATATGGGCAAGGTATTCAAGAGGAGGAAAATGAGGAAGCGGATGTTGGTGAAGATGAGGAAAGGCGTGAAGCTGAGGCACCACGTGAAGACGTCGGGGTCAATGTAGATGAAGTAGTGGGTTGGCAATGTGTCTTGGATCAAGTCAATGCCAACAATCGACAAATGAACTTAAGGATCAATGAAGTTGACGAAAACATCAACACTTTGAGGAAGGAGCACAAATCCACTCGTCGACGGTTAATGTCATATTTCTGGCGCCAAGGAGTCGAGTTGACATCATCTCCATCGGATTCTCCTTCCCATTCATAGGTTTTTATCTTTCCTTAATTTTTGGACTATTTTATTTTCATTTTATGTTTGTCTAGTACTCGTTTATTTCGGTTTTAATTTCGTACTCGATCTTTTATGAATTATCAATTTTTGCACCAATGAGGACATTGTCCAATTTAAGTGTAGGAGGTGATATTTCATTTATCTTATTTCGAGTACGAATGTTTGTTGTTTTCATTTTGCATACTTAAAAAAATCATAATTATACATATGCTAAGAAATAATAATACATATTACATATGATAAAAAAAAATTATATCATAGTAGTAAAAAATATATATATATGCTATTAAGGTTATGTAAATGTGCTTGAAATAGTTAAAAATTTCTACAAGGGCATTGAATATTGAATATTATAAAAAATCTCCGAAACTATTTCCAAAGAAAAAGTCTCGAGTGAATGTATATAAGTAATAAAAAATTTATTCGATCTTTCTTTTATATTATGCTAATGCATGATAATATAATTCCTATTTCTATCTTTAAATTAGGTTTATAGGCATTAATCAAACTAACATTTTTAGCTTTTTGCTTGTGGTGAAGCTCTTAGCCTGTTGGTTGAGAGCTTACCTATGATCCTAGAGGTCATGGGTTCAAATCACATGGGGTGGGGGTGGGTTAAGGGTTTTCCTTTCTCTTTAATGTAATCTTCATTTGTTTAATATAAGTGCATTGCGCACAACTTTTAAAAAAAAAACATTTTTAGCTTTTTGCTTGGTTTGATTTCGTCTTACTTTAAATTGAATTGAAGTTTTTAGGGAAACTATAGTCATAATACATATCGATTTAAGTCAATATAGGATGAAGGTACTCTTTTCTTTCCGACATAAATTTTTTATTTATTTTTACCACATATTAAGTAAATTAAGTAATCGTTATCTTAACTTTTGGCCACGATTGCGACCACCCATGTCATAGTCGAGGTATGGAAGAGAAGAAAAATAAATAAAATGGTACTTTTGGCCACGGCTGCGACCACCCTTATCACGATCGAGGTATGAAAGGAACGTTAAATAATTAAAAAGCAAAATGGCGTGTCTAAGTTTAAAGTCACGGTTGCGTCCACCCATGGCATGGTCGGGAGCTCTTAAGTGGGCAATACGACCATTCACAAAATAATTAAATTCATAAAGTCACAGTCGAGACCACCCTTATCACGGACGTGACTAGAAAATAAATTAACAAAAACAAAAATTTA
This sequence comes from Euphorbia lathyris, assembly GCF_963576675.1. NCBI lineage: Eukaryota > Viridiplantae > Streptophyta > Magnoliopsida > Malpighiales > Euphorbiaceae > Euphorbia > Euphorbia lathyris. The sequence continues at coordinate 40,902,031 of NC_088917.1, read as the reverse complement.
TATATATATATTAGATAGTATAAATTGGGAAAAGAAAATTTTTGTACCTAGAAATGCCTTGAGATCGAAGATCAAAAACATGTGTGCTTTCACCCGTCCTGAATGCTTCATTATAAAAATTACAATACAAGTCGGATGATAAATCACTTTAATCCTAGCTAGTTTGATGTTTTGCTTATAAATTTGCCTTATGAAATTTATCTTTTAGTTTGACTAATTTAAAAATGTTTATGTGGAATATAGTCTATTTTTAAGATCGTTTGAAAGATCAATTTTGATGATAATTTTGCTCGGGACAAGTAAAAACATAAGTGTAGGAGATTTGATAAGCCCAAAATGTACCTAAATTAGCATGCATAAATATGTTCAATTTTATGTAAAATATATGTTAATTATATTATTTTGGAAAGATTTCACGTTGATATTTGGTGTTTGTGTGCAAGATGTTAATTATTTGGAAAAAGCTAAATAGGAGCAAAATGGATAAGAAATGAGTGAGAAATCAAGCTTTCAGCGAAAATCACGTATGAGAATCAGAAATCACGTCTGAGAATTGAAACAAATAACCAAAGGAGGAAAAGAATAGTTTCTGTCACTACAAAGATTCTGAAATCTCTACAGGGATGCGCTACAAGGCAGCTGATGTGCCTCTTCCTTCCTCTTCCCCCTGTCATGTTCGAGATTCTTGAATCTCTACAGGGACAACGAAGCTGTTTAGCACATTTTACACATTTATTTCTCCAAGGGACGCATCCTTTCATCCGGATAGAGGCAACCCTTCACCAACGGATACATCTTTTCAGCGTACCTCTTAGAAGATTATAAATAGAGGAAGAATTCAGAGTTTCTGTGGTTACAAAAATTACAAAATTGTTACACAAGTTGTTCAATTGTTAGAGACACAAGATACAGATTTTATTATTTACATTAAGGTTAACCCAAGTCAATTTTATGCATTGTAGACAATCGAGAGGTTGATATTTCGAAGACTCAGCGAGAAGATCCTAGATTGGGGGCGACCCACGGTCTGGCAAACCTGCGAAGTTGAGTAAAGGATTGACAACCTGAAATTCATGCCATTCAAATTTCTTCTTCTCTGTTAACTTGAGATGTTTATAACTCAAACTAATAAATATCTTTTAATTCAATTCCATTTTCACTATTATTTTATTTAAAGTTTGATCTAGCGATATTCTTTAAGTAATTCTAACGGGTGTTTTCATGCAAAAGTATTTATAAAGAGATTTTGGTATTTTCTCATGCAAACTTTGTTGAACACTTAAGCAAATTCGGATTTATATTTGGTCATTGCGATAGGTCGAATAATCGGATTTAGATTCCGAATTTGATTAAGGTTTTCAGTCTTAGGCCAAGAGGAAAGATTGATTACAATTCAATTCCTTTAAATTGAGTAAATTGGTAATTTATTATATCTTTTCTACAAAAATCAAAGTTATAAGTTATGTTTTTTCTTAGTATAAGTTAACCTTGGAACCATTTAAACCATTAATGATTTTATATAAACCTCGAGAAAACGAATTAAATCAGAACAGTAATTTTTATCAAAACATTCTCTGTGGGATCGATATCTTTTATAACTACAAGCGAAACCGTGCACTTGCGGAATCCGCCCAACACACGGCTGGACCATAAATTTCTTGTACGATGTTTTTTATTTGTTAGGCTTCTCCTAATTTGTTAGTTGGCTCTATACATGTGTGCATCATCCGTTGTGGATAAAAACTGCTTCCTCTCCCATTGCCCCTCATATTACGAACATAGTGCTCTTCGTAATATTTGGCATGATTACTAGGTCCGATATGATACCTAATATGTTGTTGAGGTGGTGGGACTGGAACGTGTTATGAGCTGATCCTGTCACCTCGCTCATTGAACCTGAGATTCTACTCTCGAGCTTGTGGTGGGATGTATCTCTCACTGGCACCTGAGGTTGGTGTTCCCCTTCCATTGTTTGTCGGTCCTTGGAATGTTGACTTTTGGGAAAATATCTCGACACATTTTTCTAGGATTTTATCGATCTCACTGGTTAAGTCGACGATCCTCTCCTCGAGGGCTGGAAATTTGTTGGAATTTTCCATGACTTCGTTGTTTGTTTTGAGCATATCCTCGTTGCTAGCTTTAAGCGAATTGCACATAGCCTAATGATTGTATTTCATGGTCTGTAGGAGCACATTTAGGAATTGGCTCATATGACTCTCAATTCTTGCAACAGCCCATGTCATATCGAGTGGGGGCGGTCCTTGAGGTAATTGTTGGTTTGCACCTTCAATATTGCTTACAGTTTCGTCCACGAAGCCTTCGGGCACTCCGGATTCATTGTTCTGATCTAGGCTCTGATTTTGATTTTCTTCGGAGTCTCATGGAATTGGGTCTTTCCCGATGTTCTTCTTAGGAGGCATTCTCCATGAGTATTGATAGGTGATGGGTGTCGAATCCACCAAAGATAATTATAACTTCACTTAGCCGAAAACAAATTGTAAAAGAGCAAGTAAAGGTCGTACCCAAAGGATTAATACTGATCTAATCACAAATATAACCAAGAAATTAACAAAATTAAATAGGGGGGATTGAAATTGTTGATTAATGAATAAATGAAAATTGCAGAATCGAATTGAAATTAAATTGGTGATTCTTATATGATGGAGTTTCGATCAAGGGAAACTCGCAGACTGAACAATTATTTCCTCGTTGATCACTGAAAGTGAGATGACATCATAATGAACATGATCTAGATTGGTTATAGTCGTTCCTTATTCATTCCTGACCTAATCCTTCCTTAATTGTAAAGCAAATCCTAGAGCTCCTAAAGATAAGCTCCTATTCGATCAGACAGTTCTATCTTAGCGTTTAGAATTTAATCTGTCGAAAGCATTAGGAATTAGAAGGACCCAATCTAAGTTAACCGAATTCTTAGCGATTCCGATTTAAACCAAGTCACATGCTTATGCGCTTGAACATAGTTAGGATTTCAGATGATTACAAATCCTATTGCCTAACGTTGTTTCAATGAATGAAAAAGTCGAAGCCCGACCGAACTGTAACCTAAACTTCCATTGAAGGTCTAATTTTATAGATTGATAAACATGTAAACAGATCATATAAAATTAGATTTCTGAAATTAAGAACAACAATCTCACAATAGGAAATAATGCTAGCCTTTGATTAATCCCTTAATCGATAAAGTGTTTAGCTACACATAGTCATGAATTCGACTATGATAACCATTAAAGATGATAAAAATAAATAAAGCTAACTAAGAACCCAAAAAGAGAAAAAAAAACCTAAAAGAAGAAGTTTTGTTCTCCATATATTCATAGAGAAAACCTCATCCTAAAAGTTAGGTAACCAAATAATATCTATCTAAATCAGCAACCTCTTTTACAAATTTCAAATCCCTGATTTTCTGCTTTCTTTTTCGAGTTGGAAAAGGTCCTGGTCAATTTGAACATCAGTAGATTCGGAGGTCCTTAGTCTTGGGCAAGACTAACTCCATTTTCGCTTCAGCTCATTTAATTCAGCATTAAATTCCTTTCTGGTCCAAAGTTTCTTCAATTAAGTCCAATTCTGCTCCTTTTAATCATTTGAGTCTTATGGAGGCAAATCAAACCAAAACAAGCAATAATACCTAAAATAACACCAAATTAATTAAATAACTGAGCACTAAAGTGGACATTTGAACATTGAATTGGAGACTTATCAATAGGTAAAATGATGAAATTGAAGGAAAATAGGCAAACGTTTGGCAGCGGAAATATAAAATTTTTAACCTATTTCCTTTTCCCAAGATCCGTTAATCGTTATTTCATATAAAGAAGGATAGAAGGAAATACCTTTTAGAAGAACTATCTACTGTTGCTAGCGAAGTGCCCTCAACTCTAGTTCCGAGTTCACGAGCACAAACCAAAAGACAAGATCAAACAAGTTAGAATCACAACTGATGAATAGCAACCAAAATAGATTGCCGCTAATAAATCAACACAAGATCAAGGATAAAGAGAAAGAGATGAAAATCAATCGAATGGAAACAAGCGGTGGAAAATTGATCCTCTACGGTGGGGGTCAAATTTCTCTCTCCTTGGGATGGTTAGGGTTGGTCGAAATATGCAAAGGGGAGGGGCATTTATAACCTCTTGTATCTAAACGCTAGTTAGATGGAATTAGGTTATTAATTAAGAATTGTATCCGGAATAAAACTCTTATTTATTATTATCTATAATAATATCCAAATATTAATTATAAGATAATATTAACTTATTTAATAGGATAATAATTAGAAGTAATATAATCACAATAAACCTTCTAATTAAATTATCCTATAATTAATTTAATCCACAATTATAATCTAATTAAAATTATCAAAATTAAATTAATCTCACATGTGTCCAATACATATGGATTTCTACCCCCTGTATTTGGGCCTTAGTGGGCTTAGTTGGGCTTCCATGAATTAATTAATATCCATTCCTCTTTTTGGTTCCAAGTCTTATGTGTGACCCATTAGGTTCTTATTACTACTAGCCGTATACAACCATTAAATTAATTTCCTAAAATTACATTTAATCTTTGTATAACGGAATGAGTGTGAGGACTGTGATAGGCAGAACCGTAAACATTCCCCCAAAGTTATAAGAAGACAGGTTGATTCCGTTGTTGACCTTTCCGTATTAGTTACAGTATAATTCGATCCTTTATCAACTACATCCTTGAACAGAATCTTATGACTATGGATCATGTCAAGTCACATATAGCGAGACGTTCATTTTACTTGTATAGGTCGAGTTAACTCCGAATAGATAGGTTAAGTGAAATCTCTATTTCAAGTCTTAAGCTATCACCCTGCAAGGATTTAGAGTCAAGTCTTCCACAAGCGATCCTTGTACGTATCTCCCATTTATCAGGAGTGACAAATGCTCAATCCAATGTTAACTATCCTGCAATTACTTCCTATGATACCCAACGCCTGCCCGCACACACCCCAAAGTCATCTCTGTTATGAATCGTGTTTGAACAGAGTCAAAGCATTACATTTCATAATCCAGAATCACTAATTAACATTCCTTTGAGTCTGAGGATTACTTATACCTATTAATACCAATGTGATGAACAAGTGACAAGGATAAATCCATCCATCCTGTTATCTCAAGTCGGGTCCCCAATCCTAATAAACTCATTCACTGGATTCATATAACTGTCCAGATATCTGCATATCTGTAGCTTGTGAGATCAGTTCTTTGTCTCGACAAAAAACATTGTTACATACAAGTCTCTACAGTATTATGTCAATCCCTATTCAAAACATATTACTCGACTTGGGGTGGTTTTAAGTTTATTAGTTTATTATAATGTTTTGTCTCACTTCATGCTTGTATGAACACTTTATAATCACTTTAAATAAACTTGGGGATTTCCTTTTATTAGACTTATTTAGTTCTTAAAAGTAACTGCCTTTATACAGTTTGAAAACCATATCTTATTAAAACAACTGACATAAAGAACAATTCATTTACAACTGGTTTATATCCTAGAACAATTGACTATAGGACACTAAACCCTAACAGAAATTGAGTTAGTAATTGAAAGTAAGCAAGTAAGTGAGTAAATAAATACTTATTAAAGCAATAATAAAGCAACGCATGAATAACGAGCTAATTTTAAAAATGCTAAAGTTAAATTTTTTTGCTAAATATTTAAATGTTTGAGGTCCTAAATGCAATTTTTGGCAAAGAATAAAAATAGGTCCCACTGGGCGTGCCAAAAATTGTTAGTGATATTTTGCAAATATGCTAATTCTCAACCTTGACACGTGTGGTTAGGGTGCAGGAGTGGCAGAGAAATTATTTTTCAATTAAAATGGGTTAAGTTTGTGGATTTGCGCACCGAAACTTGAAATCTAAACGAAGCGATTGGGGAGGGACACAAGGATTGAAAACATCCATCTTGGGTCTCTAGCGTCGTTATAGAAACTTTGCTAGATAAATTAATTTTATGTAGGCATGTTACCATTCGCAACTTGGCTCGGAGTGTTGGAAGGTTCGTGAGTATTATAATGTTTTGTCTCACTTCATGCTTGTATGAACACTTTATAATCACTTTAAATAAACTTGGGGATTTCCTTTTGTTAGACTTATTTAGTTCTTAAAAGTATCTGCCTTTATACAGTTTGAAAACCATATCTTATTAAAACAAATGACATAAAGAACAATTCATTTACAGCTGGTTTATATCCTAGAACAATTGACTATAGGACACTAAACCCCAACAGAAATTGAGTTAGTAATTGAAAGCAAGCAAGTAAGTGAGTAAATAAATACTTATTAAAGCAATAATAAAGCAACGCATGAATAACGAGCTAAATTTTAAAAATGCTAAAGTTAAATTTTTTTGCTAAATATTTAAATGTTTGAGGTCCTAAATGCAATTTATTCATAAGACATTAAATTTAAGTGTTGATTTATTCATACTAATGTGTTTGTTGAAGTGTGTTGATAAACTAAGTTTAAGTTCAAAGAAATAAGAAAAGGCCTTAAGCCTTGAGTCAAAGCCCATAAGATAAAGGCTTGTGGATCAAGCTCCAGCCCAACAGACAGAAGGATCCAGAAGCAAGCGTAGCTGTCTCAAAGATGAGACAAACTCGGAAGACATAACAAGCCACACTGGACAAGATCAAGAGTTGACTCTAAGCAACTGACAAAGCCTCACCATAAGAGGAAAGTTTCAGAAGCAACAGACAGCTTGTCTCTTGGTCAACCTGAGAACTTTGCCTGATTTGGTTAGACAATCAGTCTGCTTCCGACCTAGCCTGAAGCACAGCGCAACAGACAAATCAAGGGTAAAAGATAGAAGACCATTGGCTGTTAACATTGGCTTCTGAGGAGTGAAAGTGATAAAAGAGCGTTTCCCTCCCAACGGTTATTTTGAAATTTGAAATGACCACAGCCTTCAGGTGTCAACTATAAAAGGCCCCTCATTTGCGACATTGGAACTTGATCTTCAACGCTGAAATTCTGATTGAATCATTTCTTGAAGTTTCGAGCAACGCAAAGAAAAAGCAAAAGCAGTTACACAAACGTCTTTATTCTTCCGTGTAATCAATTCTTTAGATCTTTCATAGTGTTCTTAGATTAGAACAAAATTATCAATCTTTTAGATTAGTTCGGAAGCTCTATTGTTTGTTCGGTATTCAGCAAACATAGAGTTAGATAGTTTTGAGTGTAGGATTATAGAGGAAGGTACTCTATAATAACTCAATAGCTATTGTAAGGGTTTGTGCTCTACCACAAAGAGCTCAATAGTGGATTAAAGCTCGGAAGAGGAATTCCGGGGAGTAGATGTAGGCAGGAGGCCGAACTAGGATAAAACTGCTGAGTATCACTCTCTCTAACTTTTACTCTTAATTGTTTGCTTTCATTTTGGAAACATAAATTAGTCAGAGTTGTATTTAAACTGAGCTAACTTCGGAAGCCCTTCTGAGGCATCATCTTTCGAACTAAGGATAGAATCAATCTTAGTTGTTGATCAACTAAAGTTGCTTCTGAACCTTAAATATTTATCCTCTGAACTGTGCTATTGAACTGTGAGAAATATTTGAACTTGGCTAAATTTTTAAACTCTAAATAGTTCCATTAACCCCCCCCCCCCCCCCCCAGGAATTAATTCTCACATAACAAGGGACCAGCACCTGCAACAAAGTAACATCATACTTGTTAGATAGAGCCTCAAGCACCCTGGACATGTTGGTCAAAGTTGATGCTATATTTAGTGAATTGTTTTCATCTGAAATTTGTAAGTAAGGCCCCTCCCGGTTTCAGCTTGGAGGAATGAATCCCAGATCATCAGCCACCGAAGAAGTATGGAGTGCTTCTTCAATCTGGCCAACAAGACTTCACCTGTATTGCCAGGAGCAAGATCTGCATCAATAGTATTTTCTTTAGAACCTTTCTTTGGCGGTACTTTAGTGTCGGGCCCATTGAGCGTACCAAAATATGTTTTACCTTTTTGTTTCCTATGCGGGCGTGTCAGAGATTGTGCGGGAAAACCCCCAAATTTGTCAAATCTACTTCTTGGAATCAAACAATTGTATAAAATCCTAAAATATATAAAGGCTTAAAGTTCACAATCAATTATACGGGATTAATATTAATTGAAATCGAAATATGCCAAAGAAAGTTGTATCAAAATAACTAGAAAATTACAAAGACTTGAATTCGAGAAAGAATTTATATTGAAATTGCATAACAAACTTATAGGGATTGAACAGATTAGCAATGGAGAATCCTTTGAACAAAATAAAACGAGTAAAATTGCTAGATTAACATTGAAATTTAAGTTTTTGAGTCTGATTTTGTGTGTTCTTGTGTGTCCATTCTCGTGTAAAACCTTCTATTTATACTGTAAGTGTCCTGTGATCATGAGTGTCATCAACTTCCTTTTCCACGTTTGATAAAGAATGCTCCATGATTACAAAAATTACTCGTCAATTACTCTTCCAACAACATGCTTCCAACTTCCCACTAACACTCATAGCTTATATATTGTTATGTAATTACTTAATTAATTACAAATTTGAGTGAGAATGTTTGGTAATTTACCAATTCGGTCCGAACCTCTACATATTACATAATTTAGGCCGAATTGAAGATAAGTAATTAATTAATTAGAGATTTGAACCAAAATATTTGGTAATTTATCAAATCGGCCTGAATATCTACATGTTACACGATCTTAAACCAGAAAAAGTAGGAAACCGGCCCAAGGGGTAATATAGGCTTATTGGTTTGTTTATTAGTGGGGGGGGGGGGGGGGGGGGGGGGGGGGGGGGTGGTGGTGAGGGTAGGAATGAGAAATGAGAGTAATGTAAAAAGTGAGAGTTAGGGAGGCAGTCGGAGAGGAAGGGTGAGATGGCCCCAAGATGTCTTGGGTGTATTAAGACAAGATTAGAAAGCGTGGGTACCCAATTGTTGGATTAACAACAGCATATTTCCCCACCTAAACCCACACAACAAACAAACCCTATAATAGACACCCTTGTTTCCATGTGCACTAATTTAAGAGCAACATTCCAAATTACACAACCCCCTTTTTGCCCCTCTCCCTTTAACCAACAATCTTTTCGGGAACTCAACTCTCCCTATTCAAATTACTAATCTACAAATTGCTAATCCACCCTAACATTAATTCTAATTAAATGACTTCCAATAATAATATTCTTTCTATATATCCTACACTTAACTAATCTACAAATTGCTAATCCACCCTAAGAATATTTTGATTGATTGTGAAACATGTATAGCTATGGAGACTTGAGGAGTTGATAGTTTAAGAATTGAGACATCTTACTCTTCACATCATCCATCCATCTCTAAGTTGGACCAATAATTTAATATGATATTACATTTCAAGCAATAAAATGTTATTAATTATTTTATATATTTTCTTGAAATGAATTACTTTATATATTTTTAATTAATTATTTATATAAAATTCTAGACTCTAAAATATAAAGCCTATAAATTTTAAAATATATAACGTGAAATTAAATTATTAATTGGATATAAAGATGAGATGGTACAATAGAATTGAATTATAGAAAATTGGCAACAAATTTAGTTTCCATTCCGAAATGAAGTTGAAAAAATGGTACCTACTTGATGATATGTTCCAATCTCCTTTTGGAGAAGATTAAAGGGGCCACTTGATTAACGGTTGATTTTGCATACAGAAAGATTAACTGGGTGTTTGTTTACCTACTTTTCACCTCCTGTTTGCCTTTTCATTTTCAAAGGCATAGTTTTAGGTGTTTGGTTAGTCTTTTTTTGTTTGCCTTTTAAGATTGAAAAGCAGCATTAAGTGTTTGGTTAGTGACCTCCGGTTTGCTTTTTACACCTGAAAAGAAGCTTTTTCCAACAGCAACAACAAACAGCAAACAACAACAACAACAAACAGTAGGTAAAACAAACGGGCCCTAAGTGTTGAATCCAAAATTCAATTATGGGTAAACAGTTTGTTTTTGTTGTGGTTAATAGTATTTTAATTTAAGAATAATGATTTAGTGATATGATAGTTGGAGTATTTTAATTGCATTTTTGTAAAATTCAACAACATACACCTCATGCTCATCTGTTGTCCTTAAATCGCGCCCTAAATATGGAAGTTCTTAGAATAAAGTGACCGAAACCTCCTTACAAAACCATAACATAACATGAAAGGAGGTGAAGTCCATCCTATGGTTTTATTGGAAATTGAGATTAATTTAAATTTATTAAGATTGAATTATAAGAATGTCCATTAAATTAAATGTGTAACTACTCCGAGAGAAGAGAAGAGAAGAGAGACGGGTGTATCCCAATAAATTAGAATGTCCCATCCCATCCTCCATATATTTTATAAGCAAGTTGCTGGTCCCTAATTAATTATATAAAACTTGTGTAAAGAAAAACGAGAAATTCATTTTGTCCAAAGAGAAAGAGAAAGAGAAAGGGCAATAATGTCCATAGAAAAATAAAAAGAAAAGGGTTTGGTCTCGTTGACCCTGAGAAATCCAATTCCAATGGCGGCCCCTACGGCGTTGGCCTTGGTTTCTCTCTCTTATTCTTATAAGTTAGTAGGAGTAGTATATTAAAAAGCCAACACAGAGAGAGTCTATATATTTATTTAACAAGTAAACCAAGAAGAGAAGCTAAAATACAAGCAAGAAAGAGAGCTTTTCTTTTCTTTAGAAAAAAAGTAGAGGAAAGAGGAAAAGGCTGCTGCACATCAAGAGAAGAGAAATTGATGAAAGAGCATATAGAGATGGAGAAAGAGGAGTTGTACTGGAGGATGAAGGTGTTTGCAGCGTGTGTAATAGTGTTAGTCGTTGGATTAAAGATAGGAGTATTATTATGGTGGAAACCAAGAAGAATCCAAGTCCATTTCTCTAAACAAGGAATCAGAGGTCCTCCTTATCGTTTTTTCATCGGCAATGTCAAAGAGTTAGTCGATATGATGTTGAAGGCTTCTTCTCAACCTATGCCTTTCTCCCACAACATCCTTCCTCGTGTTCTTTCTTTCTACCATCATTGGAAGAAAATTTATGGTATCCTCTTCTCTTTCAATTATTAATTCCACTTTTAAAAGCCTTGTTTTCTGAGTTCAGGTACTTCTTTTTACTACTTTTCAGCCTTTTTTTCATGTTCAACTTCTCACTTTGGACTCTTCCTCCTTCCTTAAACCCAGATTATCATTTTCTTTTTTAAATAAAAAAAAAAGAAAGAAATTACGTGTCATTGCACTTGATTGAATAGGAGCTCCAGTTGAGGGAGTTAGTATTTGTGATAATGAAATTGGCATATTTGTTTCAGTTGTCTTGTTTCTAGTTTGTTTGTTTTTATATATATGAGTTATGACTAGGGTCCTACTCCTACTCCATAATCTTCCTATTCCTATTCGGTGCAACAGGTGCAACCTTTCTTGTTTGGTTCGGACCTACGGTTCGACTGGCCGTCTCTGACCCTGACCTTATTAGAGAAATTTTTACTACTAACTCTCATTTCTACGAGAAGATTGAAGCCCACCCACTTGTTAAACAGCTTGAAGGCGACGGCCTCCTCAGTCTTAAAGGTCCTAAATGGCTTCTCCATAGGAAAATCATCTCTCCTACATTTCATATGGAAAATCTCAAAGTAACTACTTAATCATCTTTTTTAATTACTTCCATTCCATACCATACCATACCATACTTATATATATATGTACAGCTTCTAGTCCCAGTTGTGGCAAAGAGCGTGACGGACATGTTGGATGAGTGGTCGTCAATTTCCAAGTCCGATGAGGTTGAAATCGAAGTTTCTGAATGGTTTCAAACCCTAACAGAAGACGTCATTACAAGAACCGCATTCGGAAGCAGCTATGAAGATGGAAAGGTCATTTTCCGATTACAAGCTCAGCAAATGCTGCTGGCTTCTGAGTCTTTCCAAAAGGTTTCTATTCCTGGTTACAGGTAATTAAAATATACTACTGTTGTACTGTACTGTATTATACATTTTGATTTTGTTATTAATTAATACTAGTTAGGGTGGATTTGTGAAGGTTTTTTCCGACAAGAAGAAACATAAAGTCGTGGAGATTGGGTAAGAAGACAAAGGAATCACTATTGAAGCTGATCGATCGGAGGACAGATAATAATAAGTTAATTGAAGAAAAAGGCCCCAAGGATCTGCTAGGATTAATGATTCAAGCTTCTACTTGTTGCCCAAATGTGACTGTACATGACATTGTTGAAGAATGCAAAAGCTTTTTCTTTGCCGGTAAACATACCACATCCAATTTGCTGACGTGGACCACGGTCCTACTAGCTATGCATCCACATTGGCAGGTGCTAGCACGTGATGAGGTCCTAAGGGTGTGTGGATCACGTGACATTCCCACCAAAGATCATCTTATCAAGCTTAAGACGGTACCTCCCTCCTCTTAAACAAAAACAAAACTGTTCTGTTGTTTCTTGCCTTTACCTTTTGCTTTTTATTATTTTATTTATATCCTATCCTATCCTATCCTATACCCACCTATGCAAGGGCTCTTTAGTCATTTCAAAAAAACAAGTTATGTTGAAAAGGGTATTTTAGTCCAACTGACCTGTAAATGTTAATCCTCTGTGCAGCTGAGCATGATTATCAATGAATCCCTACGGTTATACCCACCTACAATCGCCACGATCCGACGGTCCAAAACAGATGTAGATCTAGGAGGCTACAAGATCCCACGTGGGACCGAGCTGTTAATACCAATCTTGGCCCTTCATCATGATCAGAGCATATGGGGGAATGATGTAAATGAGTTCAATCCAGGGAGATTTTCAGAAGGAGTGGCCAGGGCAGCAAAGCATTCTATAGCTTTTATACCATTTGGGCTTGGGGTTAGGACCTGCATTGGACAAAACCTAGCCATTTTGCAAGCCAAATTAACTTTAGCCATTATATTGCAACGCTTCTCCTTTAGATTGGCCCCTACATACCAACATGCACCCACTGTCCTTATGTTGCTATACCCACAATATGGTGCACCCATCATTTTTAAAAAACTACCCAATCCTCTAACTCACCCATCAACCTAGCTAAATGTCATTCTCCTACACACCAAAATCTTGTACATATTGGATTAGACCAAATATTTCAAGAAAAATATTCAAAATTGAAATAAATTGTTTACTTTTCTAACTAAATTTGATGAAAGAAAAAAAAAAAAACCAATGTTAGAATTTTTTTCCTAGAATATTTGGTCTAATCTAATATTTTTAGAATTCGTTCCCAATGCTACCAAAAGCTATGTCTCGGTACAATTCCAAATTCATGGTATTAACTAATTAATTAAATTGTTGAGTCTAAAATTTTACAAGACCTTTTAAATGAGAAAAAAAAAAAGATTTGGTATTGGCTAACCCTTTGGCGTATGGTTATTAAAATTTGAAAAAAGAAAAGAAGTATAAACTTGGAATGTATGATGGGGATGGTGATGGGATGAAGAAAGTGTTGTTGTATTTGGTTGTTATTATAGATTAGGAGTTTGGTACATTTGCTAACAAACTTAGGTAGCTATTGGCTGTCTATTTGTTGTACGTAATGTAATGTATATTTGGACGCAATCAGTATACAGTTTTGTAGCCAAGGCCAACTCTGTCTGTCTCTGTCTCTGTCTCTGTCTCTGTCTCTGTCTCTGTCACATTTTAGATTTTAGTATTATGTAACTGAAAAACTAATTTTTTCTACTTTTAGATAAATATTACAAAACCCACTTGATTACAACACCGATTTATTTGGTAATCCACTCGAATCTAATCTATCTGTGTCAGATTCAAAACTAGAATTTTAATCAGCTTCGTTTGTCTTTTTCGGATGGTTTCGGGAAACTCAAACCCAATACAGATAAAAGTTTTGCTATGTTTTTAAGTTTCCCCATTTTCTATGTTTATTATTTTTAGGACATTGATTTGCGCCTTATTCCGTTACCCACATGTTACATCATATCCATTCAACTATTCCCTAACCTTTTTTTTTTTTTTAACCGGAATATACATCACTTTATTCTAATTACTTTTATATATAAAAACTTAAATTATTTTCAAAAAAAAAAAATAATAGAAAAAAGCTTAAATAATTTATTAGTTCCCATTTTGTAGTTTATTTTTACATCTCTTTTGAATGATATTTTTATCCCTAATTACTACCATTTATCAAAAAAATATATATATATATATATATATATTGTTTTGTTCATTTTTATCCCTAATTCATTATATAATAATTTTTATTAGTTCCTATTTTCATATGTTAATTTTTGAAGCATTTTCAAATAGTTTAATGCACATCTTTTTTTAATGATATTTTTACCCCTAATTACTACTATTTATCAAAAAAAATATATTATTTTGTTCATTTACAAAAATAAACTAATAATATGATAAACATATCCATTTAAATGCATTTTAGTAGTAAATACCAATTAATAAATCTAAATTTACTATTATGTTTTGCAAATTATATTTGTATTCAAAATTATATGGATTAAAATTAATAATTAAAGTAATGAATATTATTGGAAGCTTTGAAAATAATATAAAAATATTGTGTTTTTTTTTTAGTAAAATGTTAAATTATAAATTAATTGGTATAATTAAAAAAAATGTATTATATAATATATTATATAACATCCAATATACTACTAGCAATCCAAAGTCTAAATTTTTTGATAGAACATTTAAGATCATAAATGAGGATCTCACTTTTATTATTAAAAAAACTAAGAATAATTTCAATGTTTAAATAAATTTTTAATCTAATTGGCTTGAACTAAGGGCCCATATCGAAGGAAGCTAAAGAAGTTGATGTAGGCAGTTAAGAAGACGCTTCAACAGGAAGTCACCTAACTTCACATGTGGACCAATGAGAGCTTCAAACCTCAAAGATACGCTTCTATTCTCTAGATCATGCCAGATATTACAAAGTGATGTAGAGGAAAAAGAGTCTGGAGCCAACTAACGGTCTACACATGGAAATACACTTGACCAAACCCAATCAGAAGCTGACATGTGTAAAGCACATCACACTTTAGGTATGTAATTATCTATAAATAACCTTTGAAACCGAGCTCCAGGTACGTTCACTATTCACAATCTCTTATTAAGTGCTTTCAAGTTATTACTTACTCCTAGTACTAACTTAAGCATCGGAGAGGGGAAGCCGGATTCTGACCCCTCTCTGACTGTTGCTGTTAATTCAGGTCACTAGAAGACATACCGTAAAGTGTATTCAGTATTGAAGACAAACCGTAAAGTGTATTTAGTATTGAAGACATCATTTGGTGCGGTGAGCATAAACGATTTTTTTATGGAAATGGCTCATTTACATAGTTTCATAGTCCAACAAGTTCTCCAACAAGTTGTAGATATTCCAAGCACATCGGCTGCACCTAATCATGGCCTAGTGGATTCTAGCAATAATCCATTGGAACCGTTGCACATTTCTCTGGCTCTAGAATAGAGGATTGATGCTTGTTTGGGATCCTTAGACCATGAGCAACGTCAGTTTATGGATGGCCTTACGAAGTAGTTGATATACAACATCAGATCCGTTCAGGAGTCCATGAACATTCTCAAAGTGGAGCATGCAACTTAGGTGGCATGCGAATTGAATTGAAGGAAGCAAAAGAAGCCGGTAAGTATGGAGATAGGCATGGATCAACGTCTTGTTCTACAAGACACCATGACATCCGGACTTGTTCAAAGAAGAGAGGATTCTCAAAATAATATTAGCTTGAAGTGATCCATGGGATATCTAAGGATAAACATACCAGTCCTTCATATCGAAGGCGTTATCAGTGACCTTCACCTATCAAGAAGGTTCAAAAACCTGAAGGTTCAAGATCTCTAAAGCGACATAGAGGCGTTCATCATGATTCCACTGAATACTTGACTCATCATTATGAAGCACATAGGAAAAGGCTAGAGGTTTCCATCTCTCTAGATTGAAGAAACCAAAGGCAAAAACCCAAACCAAAGTTAGAAAAGGGAAGTTCTTTGAAAGAATAAGTTTATAATCTCATAAAAATGAGCTTCGGCATGCTATGAAGGATGAAGGGTTGGAATCCGGATTGCTAGAGATTACTAATGTCAATACTCCTCTAAGTGTAGAAATCATGAGTCAACCTATGCCAAGAGGATTCAAATATCCACTTCTCGAAGACTATAAAAGTACGATTGACCTTACTTTTCATGTGAAATTTTTTCTCAAGGCTCTTCAGACTACGATGGCAACGGATGCCCTCATATGCCGATTATTTTCAACAACTTTGAGAGATTCGGTTGCCTCTTGGTATGACCGGTTGTTTCCTAGATCCATCAGGTCTTTTAAGCAAATGTCCAAAGAATTTACTGATCATTTCATTACTTTTGTCCTAAAGAGCAAGACAATGCAAGATTTGAATTATCTAGTGCAAGAGCTTAGTGAATCATTAAAGGAATGGGTGGAAAGTTTCTAGCACATGGCCATCCAGATTAAACATATGAATGTTGATGGGGCAGTTGAGGCGATGGCAAGTAATTACTGAAGCAATGATCTCTCAAAAGATCTCACAATAAGAAGGTTGAAGACGTTTCCTGCTTTAATGAGCCTGGAAGTGCAAATAAATCCAAGGGAATACAATGACAAAGCAGATCATTTTGGCAAAGATAACATCAACCCCTAACGGGTCTCGCCTTTG
This sequence comes from Euphorbia lathyris, assembly GCF_963576675.1. Classification (NCBI taxonomy): domain Eukaryota; kingdom Viridiplantae; phylum Streptophyta; class Magnoliopsida; order Malpighiales; family Euphorbiaceae; genus Euphorbia; species Euphorbia lathyris. The sequence continues at coordinate 40,885,282 of NC_088917.1, read as the reverse complement.
CTCGTGCCAAATTGAAAGCATTCCTACCGCAAGCATTAATTGTGAAGAAATTATGGTACTAGATAATAATAAAGAATGGTTTTACACTATCTTTTCTTATCTTACTACAGGAGCACTTCCTGAAGATAAAAATGAGTAGATCAAAGCTTCCTGAAAGGCATGAAGATATTCGATCATCAAAGGCATTTTATACTGAAGGTATCGCCCATGGTTGAAGTGTGCGGGATTCGAAAAAAGTAAGTTCATTTTGCAAGAATTTCATGATGGCATCTGTGGTTCACATGAAAGTAAGGATGCTTTAGCCAAAAAAGCACAACTGCAGGGGTTCTATTGGCACAAAAATTCTAAGGATGCAGCGGAGCTAGTACAAAAATGCTCAGTTTTCCAACACTTTGCACCAATTGTTAAATCTTGGATGGCATCTGTGAGAGTGATTCATCCAGGTTGGCCTTTTACGACTAGGAGTATTGATATTGTTGGGGCCTTTCCAACATCTAAAGGGTAGAACAAGTTTTTGATTGTAGTTGTTGATCACCTTTCTAAATGGGTAGAAGACGAAGTAGTGGCAACAATCACTTCATCTCAAATAATTTCACTCATAGACAAAATGATCTTGTGCAGATTTGGCGTTCCTCATATGATCATTACTGATAACGGCAATCAGTTTGATTGCAAGACATTTTGATCATATTGTGAAAACCTGCACATTAAACTTTATTTCACTTCGGTTGCTCATCCATAAAAAAATGGGATGACCGAAGTAACGAACAAGATGATTCTACACGGCTTGAAGAAAAGGTTGGGTAAGGCAAAAGGCTCTTGGGTGGATCAGCTTCAGCATATTCTATGGGTATATAGAACTACTCCATGAGTAGCTACTAGTGTAACGCCATTCTCTCTCACATATGAAGCTGAAGCCTTCATCCTAGTAGAGATTGGAGTACCCAGACCTAGAGCAACTTACTATTCAGTAGATGGGAATAAGGAAGGTATGCGTTGAAACCTAGATTTCTTAGAAGAAAGAAGAGAGAAGGCTTTGATAAGAATGGATGCACATAGATAAAAGACCAAAGCAACTCATGATGGAAAAGTTTGTCCTCGGCAATTCATCTAAGGAGACCTTGTGTTATGAAATGCTGACGCTTCCCAATCTAAGGAAGATAAAAATAAGTTAGGCCGCAACTAGGAGGGACCATTTCAAGTTGATGAATGTGTTAACACACACACACACACATCGACTTTGGAAACTCTGTGGCAGGCCAATCTTCTGAACCTAGAATGTAGTCTCCTTATGAACGTTTTATCAATGAAGATTATTATAAACCTACCATTTGGTTAGTATTTGAATCAAATATTGTAAAGCTTGTCATTCAACAGTCAAAAACAATATAATGCAGTTTCCTTTATTCAAAATCTTATTTAGAATCCTTTTTTTATTATATTAAAGGTTAATCATATGTATGCTACAAGGATTCTAATCACAACCATTAAGTTGATACATTCTAAAAAGTTACTGAACTTTTCTAAAGTTTATGTAAACTGAAGGCAGTGTAAAAGTAAGGCAGAAGTATTTATAAATTTCAAAAAAGACCTTTACAAACATTCGGTAATAAAACATAAAAAACAGGAAAGCTACAATAAAGGATCAGGAAATTTGCTGGGCAAAGGTACTTCAGGAACATCATTTGTGTCTTCGGGGGGGGGGGGGGGGGGGGGGGGGGGACTAACTCAACCCAAAATTTGAAATCATCATCAAGGTAGATTCGTTGTAGCATATATAAGATAACTACCATGAACTTCAAAGCACGACTGAGTCCTAAAGCTTCAGCCTCTTTAATAAAAAGAGTTAAAGTTTGGTTCATTTGATCTTTCTAATCTTTCATATATGAATTGAATGCAACTTTATAAGTTTCTTTTTCCATCTTTAAAATTTCTATCTTTTCTCGAAGAGAAGAGCTGGATTCTTTGGAAATAGCCAAACCTTTATTTAGGAGACCAATTTTATCTTTCTCTTGTTATGTTTTAGTTCATGACTGAACCAACTCTGCCCTCCAGATCAGCAACTTTATTTCTAAGGGTATACATGTGATAACTTGCTGGATCCGCTTTGATGTTCTTTGCCGGAATTACCTGCAAAACAAAACCGGAGACAGGATCTCCGGGAAAACTCTCCGACGATCAAGTCAGTTTTTGTAAGGATGAGTCTATAATTTAGCAATAGCTCTGTGGGAAAAAAATGTGAACGTACCTCCTCCCTTATTCTTAGGGCCTTTTATAGGTGTTTTTTGGGTAACCGCCGAGGGCGGTTACTCCTTAGTGGGCCACGTTCTGAGGGCGGTTACCCCTTTTTAGGCCATGTCCCTTTCGTGGTTTTCATGGCAACGAACGTGGTTCTGAGTGGGAGTCTTGGCGCTCCGTTTAGGAATTCGGGGCGGTCTACTCACTGCGCCCGCTTCCTTCATTCGGGTCCCGTCCAATCTTAGCCCATGGGGCTTTAATATGGGCTGGGCTTGCGAAATGAATATAACCCGTTTTGGGCTTTGCGGGTTATCACATGCCTCCCCCTTGGTCTAGTAAGAGCCCTTTTAGGTTCTTTTTATAGGGGACGCTTCGTCTTTGTCCGATTATTTCAAAGTTTTGAACTTGTGCATTTCCCCTCTTTCGTTTTCTCCGGCGTCGACCTTTTGATTCCGTTACTTCTTTTCCGGCGTTGACCTCTTAATCCCGTCACTTCACTATGTTGTCTTTTTCATGTAAGTTTTTCTTTTCACATTTGCTCCTTGTTCGGCTTTTTGCTTCTGTTTTCCTTTTATCGATCATGTCAGACCTCGACTTCGCGCCGTTTGACGACGATTATGTCCGCGAGGTCTCTAACGAGGTCGAAGAGATGGTTGAGGAAGCTTCGACCAGCTCTCCTGGGTGTAATTCTCATCCCGCCGACTTCCTTCATCTGGCGAATACAACCGACGAGGGTTTAGGTTTTGACCCCAAAAAGTTGATTCCGCCACCTGTCCCAACCCCTCGTTTGTTACCAAAGAAGGACAGGTCGGGAAGTCTGGTTTGTCAAGAGACAATCGATGATTTGCGGGAGCATTATCCCTGGCTCCGAGGTCTCGAGATTATCATTCCTGGGGAGGATAGGGGACCGGGCGATTACCCAAAGGGGTACTTCACTATTTTCGTGGCCCAGATTATCTGCGGCTTCACTTATCCGCTGGCGGATGAGATTGCTTCTGTCCTAGGCGGTTACGGAATCGCGCCCGGGCAATTGCATCCTAACGGCTGGGCCGATTTGACTCTGGACAAATTCTTGGCGGATTGTTTGGAGGTTCCCTTTTCGCCCAAAATCTTCTCCAAGCTCCACCATTTTAAAAGCTCGGCGGGGTATTTCACTTTCATCCGCCAGAGCGGATACTATGGTTTTGACGAGAAGCTGAACAAGATCCGCGAGTGGGATCGATCTTACTTTTTCATCAAGTTTAATGAGGAGAACCTGAACTTCCTTCGTTGCTGGAGCCGACCCAACGTAAAGAGTTTGAACTTCGGGTATCCCAGCCAGGAAGAATCCACCGTTATCAAGTTCCTGAAGAGCACTCCACCTTTTGTATGGACATACGATCAGGCCTTCCATATGCTAAGGAGCCGAGTAGCGATTGCATACCGCGAGGGGGATCGTGTTGTCTATATTCCTTATCGCGTTTTTGTGCAAGGTACTTTTTATTTTCAAGTTGATGCAGGGGTGATCCTTTATCTCAAATCGCTGCAGATCGGGAGGCCAAAGCCCTGGCGAGAAGAAAGAAGCGGATGACGGAAACCGCTTCCGTTGTAGGGGCGGATCCTTCTGGAGGGACGATTCCTTCTATTGGGGCGGCTTCCCCGGTTAGGGCTTCCGCTTCACAAGGTCCCGCTTCTGCCTCCGAGGATCTTCCTTTAACCAGGAAGCGGAAGATAAGTGCGGATACAGAGTCTTCTCGTTCTAAAAAGAAGAACACTTCTGTGTCCCTTACTGTTGGCGGCGCACCTGTATCCGCCTCATCTAAAGGAAAGAGCAGTACCCCCATTCACGAGGTATCTTGATCTACTCCCTCTCGTATTGCTACTTTTTCCTCATGAGCTATCTGCCATTCTCTTGATATTTTTCTTTATGCTTTTGCAGCCAATCCCCGATATTAGCGGATGGTGGACTAGGACTTTCGGCCTGGCTGTGAACTTCTCTTGCAAGGATATTGTATCTTCCATATGCAATGTCCTCGGGCGACTTCCCTCTGCCTCCCGTGTGCGCGAGCAAGTATCGCTCCCTACTGCTGTGGAGGGGATCGAGAAGCGTTCTGTAGAGGTATATTATTGCTTTGTCCTTTCGCTTTCAAATATCTTGTGTTCATTGTAACCGCATATTTCTATTCGCCCATTTTTATTTGTGAGACGTGTTATATGCAGATTATCAATTTCGCTGAGGGCATTCTCCGAAGGGATGCAGAGCGAGCCAAGGAGTTGGAAAGTCTTGGTACGGAATTGGCGACTCAGAAGTCGCTTTATGATGATGTCCAAGGGAAGGTGAAGGTCCTAGAGGGCACTTGTCAAAAGGCCGTGGGCGAGAAGGAGGAGGCCCTTAAATCCCTTCAGGCCAAGTCCGATGAACTGCAAAAAGCCCTCGACGACCTAGCTGCTTTCAAGGAGGCCCAAAAGAAGAGGGTTGAGGAGATTTTGGCTGAAGATGGCGCCCGCATCTACTGGTATGGGGAGCAGATTCATGCGGCTTATGAGCACGGGCATCAGGGTCTAGTACTTAACCGCCCCAAAGTTCCCATCCCTGAAAAGGATTTAACTGGGGAGTGGGATAAACTGGAAGCCGAGGATGCTGATATGGATGAGGTACTCTTCTTAGATTGAAAGAGTCTTCAGGATCTTCTGATTGGCTGCGAGATCCCTATTCAGCCCGCGGAAGGAGAGGCACCCCAAGCCGTTTCTCAGCCTGTGCAAGAGGTACCTCTCGCCGAAGAGGTTACTGAAACGGTTACCGATTCAAGGGTCGAGGATTCGCTTGAAGTAGATCCTCCTATCGGAGGAGATGAGGGAGTCGCCACAGTCCAGGAGGGCATTAGGGGCGAAGGAGAGGAAGCTGTAGCATAGCTTAACTTATATTTGGACTTTTGTATGTAAAAACCATGTAACAAATGTAACAAACCGTTCTGATATATATATTTTCTTTCGGTTGTTGCTTTTCATATGTGTGTGATTGTCACTTTTTTGCCCTTTATATGTGCCCTTTGTCTTTTTGCCGACTCCATATTTGTGTTTCTTCATAGCTAGGGTGGCCAGACCCTTTTTGCAATTTTGAGTACTCGTTTATTCGCTTAATTTTATGCCTTAACTTATAATTCTTCTTTCGAAAATAATCATAAGTTTTGATCATAAGGTTTTGTGAGTGATGCGTAATCATGCATCCGCCTTTCTTTAACAGGCAACGCATTTATGTGTTTTTTGATTTTAACCCTAAGGTTTTTTGCGAGTGATGCGTAATCATGCATCCGCCTTTCTTTAAGAGGCAACACATTTATGTGTTATTGATTTTAACCCTAAGGTTTTTTGCGAGTGATGCATAATCATGCATCCGCCTTTCTTTAAGAGGCAACACATTTATGTGTTTTTGTAAGGAATCCGCATTTTCTTGTAACATACTGAGTGAATGTAATAACTTTTATTGATGACGAGATAAAGTTTATTACATATGTACACCAATTGTGCGGGATCGAAGCCTCATTAAAACCTTTTATCAGAAAACCCAGTGGGAAAAACTCATAAAAGGAAAAAGAGTACTCGTCATTTCCTCGAACTACTCGACCTTTCTATATAGGCGTAGATTCTCTAGATTCCAGGTGCGCGGGAGCTTCTTTCCGCTTATTTCTTCTATTTCAAAAGTGGCTGGTCCCAGCTTCTTGGATACTTTGTATGGTCCGATCCAGTTGACGCCCAACTTGCCTTTGCCATCTCTGGATTGTATTTTATCCACTTTTTTCAAGACCAAGTCGTTTTCGTTGATTATTACTTTTCGCATTCTTCTGTCATGGTATTTCTTGATTCTATTACGGTACATTGCCATTCGCATGTAAGCTTTCTCTCTTCGTTCCTCCACAGAATCCAAAGCATCTCTGATGTTGATAGGATTTTGTGTGTCGCAATAATAAATTATCCGATCTGTGGGCGACTTGATTTCAACAGGTAGGACTGCTTCGGCTCCATAAACTAGCGAGAAAGGTGTTTCGCCTGTTGCTGCCTTTACAGAGGTTCTGTATGCCCACAACATATGGGGTATCTCATCCGCCCAACCCGTTTTTTTGTCACCTAGCCGCTTCTTGATGCCTTGAACCATGGCCCTGTTGGTAACTTCTGTCATACCATTTGATTGGGGATGGTTTACAGAAGAAAAATGATTCTTGATTCCCATGCTTTCGCAGTATGTTTTGAACTTGGCACAGTTGAACTGGGTGCCATTGTCGGTTATAAGCTTCTGCGGGATCCCAAATCGCATGATAATGTTCTCTCGTAAGAACTCGATCATTCGCTCAGGTGTTTGTGCGGTTACTGCCTCCGCTTCTACCCATTTGCTGAAGTGGTCCACTGCGACTATCAAATACTTCCTTTTCTTTGTTGTTTCTGGGAATGGACCCACTATATCAATTCCCCATGTTGCGAATGGCCACGCCGTCATTATAGTGATTTGTTCAGCTCCGGGAACATGCTTTTCATTCGCATGGATTTGACAGTTGTGACATTCCGCAACCATCTTCTGGGAATCCTCCACCACCTTGGGCCAGTAGTATCCCAGCAGTTTGACCTTTCTTGCCAATGCCGCCGAAGCTTCATGCGCGCCACAAATTCCTTCGTGTAGTTCTCGCAGCACATAGTCTCCTTCATTGCGACTAACGCATTTCAACCATGGACATGTGTACGATTTCCGATACAAAGTTCCATCCCGCATTGAGTATCGTGCCGACTGCCCAATTATTTTTCTGGCCAAGCTCTTATCAACCGGCAAATCTCCCTGCTCCAGATATTGACGGATTGGCATCCGCCAATCTTCATCGTCTTCCAGTTCCTCGATGATCATAATCTGATCAACCTCGAATGTTGGTGCCGATTTTATTTCCAAGCTGCATGCTTTTTGACTCCATGGTTCTCTACTTGCCGCTGCCTTTGCCAATTCATCAGCTTTTGCATTTTGGCCTCGCGGAATATGCACCATCTCCCAAACGACTCCCTTGTGCGTTAACTCTTGTGTCAATCGGCCGACTACCTGATGGTATTTTACGAGCTCCTCCTGTTTCACCAGATAATTTTTTTGTGATCTAGTTTATCATGAGTTTGGAATCGCTGTAGATTACCACTCTTTCTGGGGTGAGTTCATTGAGCAACTTCAATCCGCATATCATTGCTTCATACTCTGCGGCATTATTTGTAGTTTTGAAAGTTAATTTTGCTGCATAGCACAGGCGAATAACCTCCGGGCCCTTGATGACGACTCCTAGCCCAGCTCCGTCTGCAGATAAGGCCCCATCTGTGTACATGCTCCACTCTTCTTTTTGTGCCTTTGGACATTCATCATCATCCCAAGTGAATTCGTTCACGAAGTCGGCGAGCACTTGGCTCTTTAGCGCTGGTCTTCCTTCATAGCGGATATCGAATTCGCCCAGGCGAATTGACCATTCCATCAACCGGCCGGATGCGTCAGGTTTCTGCAGTACCTTTCGCATTGGGATGCCAGTTCTCACAATGATAGTATGCGCCTGAAAGTATGGTTTCAATCTAGCCGTCGTGGTTATCACTGCGAGGGCCATTTTGTCCAACTTCGAATACCGGAGTTCTGCATCCTTCAGGACTTTGCTCACGTAGTACACTGGATATTGTTGCCCTTCTTCTTCTCGCACCATCACAGTGCATATCGCCATGCTGGTGACGGATACATAAAGAAACAAATCTTCTCCGTCTTCCGGCCTGCTCATTAAGGGCGGATAACATAGTAATCGCTTTATCCCCTCAAATGCTTCTTGACAATCCGGCGTCCATTCAAAGGACTTGGATTTTTTGATGGCATTGTAGAAAGGTAGACATCGCCTAGCTGAGCATGATATGAATCGCCCTAATGCCACCAACCGCCCGTTCAGTCTTTGTACTTCCCTTATGTTCCTTGGCGTCTTCATCTCCATTACTGCTTTAACCTTCTCAGGATTCGCCTCAACCCCTTTGCCGCTAACAATGAAACCCAGGAACTTTCCCGCTCTTGCTCCGAATGTGCATTTCTCTGGGTTCAATTTGAGGCCATATTTGATCAACACTTCTAGGATTTCTTTGATATCCCGCGGGTGGTCTTGCATTTTCTTGCTTTTGATGATCATGTCATCAACATAGATCGAGAAGTTCTCGCCGGATTTGTCTGAAAATATCTTGTTCATCATCCTCTGGTATGTTGCACCCGCGTTTTTCAATCCAAAGGGCATCACCTTGAAGCAATAAGTCGCCTGGTGAGTTATGAATGATGTTTTGATTTCATCCGCCTTCTCCATGGGTATCTGATGGTAACTGGATTTCACGTCGGTGAATGATAAAGCTTCATATCCTGCAGTTCCATCTACCAATATATCAATGTTAGGAAGTGGATACATATCTTTCGGACATGCCTTGTTCAAGTCTTTGAAGTCGACGCACATTCTGTACGTTCCATTCGGCTTTTTGACTAGCACCACATTGGCTAACCACTCCGGATAGGTGACTTCTCGAATTGCATCTGACTTTAGCAAATTCGCCACTGCTTTTTCAATCGCCTTTTGCCACTCAGGAGCATGTCCCCTCTTCTTTTGCCGCACTGGAGTTGCCCCTTTGTCTACATTCAACCGATGGGTTGCTACGTCTGGGCTTATTCCTTTTAACACTTCATTTGGGGCGGCAAATGCCGACTCACATTGGATCAATACCTCGGTAATGGCCTTCTTTGTTTCCTCTGAGAGTCCAACCGCTATTCGCACGTTCTTATCATTCGAGATGGCGAATAGTTCCGTTTCTCCCAATGCTTCCGCCAGGAGCTTCTCTTCGACTTTATCCTCCTCTTCCGGTTTTGGTTCAAGTGATAATGTATAGGCCTGTTGAGATACAAGTTGATCACCTTCAACTATGACTCGCCCTTGGTGTGTTGGCAAATGTAACGTTAAATGCTTCATTGAGATGAGCGACTCCGTCTCCGACAGGAATGGCCGTCCCAGAATTATGTTGTAGGCTAGTGGGAGATCAACAATTGCGAATTCTAAATCACCTCGCCATTTTAGATTCTTATCGCCCATTTCTGCCTCCAACACCACCTGCCCACTTGTTTGGGAGGATTGACCCCCAAAACCAGTTACATCCATGAAGGTGTGTTCCACCCGCTCGTCGTTGATTCCTAACTTGTTGAATGCTGTTCGGGTAATGACATTGCAAGAACTGCCTATGTCGATAAGGACCCGTTTGACGTCCCATCCTTCAACGGCCATCGTGATCACCAGGGCATCCGCATGTGGCTCCGTGATTCTCGCAAATGAGTAATTGAGGGCATCCCCCCTATGTGTATTGCTCTTTCGCCGTTCACGGCGAGTTCTTTTTGTTGGAGGCTCATAGATTCCGCCTGCTATCACGTTTATCACCCCTTTCTTCTACTTCTTTTCTGGCCGTGTTTCTCCCTCATGCGGGAGCGTTGTTTTCTCATCAGCTGTATCTTTTTTTACAAATTGACTCAGCTTGCCTCTCTCGATCAGATTTTCTATTTCCTTCTTCAGTTCGTAGCAATCATCTGTGTCATGGCCATTCAACCTGTGGAACCTGCAATATTTGTTAGGATGTCGCCCCAAACTGGTTCGACCTTTTACCTCGGGGAACCGCACATCCTTCTTCAAGGGGCTCTTTTTGATCCAAAGTAACACCTCCTGGCGAGTCGTGTTTAGTGGCGTGTGATATCCTCCACCTTGAAAGGGACGATCGCCTCTTCGAACAAAATTACTTTTGGACTGGGTCTGACGCCGACTGTCCGAAGTGGTTCTAGCGGCATCTCTTTCTCGCTGAGTTTGGGCCCTATGTTCCCTGTTGACATCATCCACTTCCATGAATTCCTTTGCTATCTTCATGAGCTCGGCTACAGTGCGTGGTTTGTTACGGATGATTTCTTCCCGCATGCTCCAATCTGTGGTTCCATCCACCATGATGTTGCGAATACTCACGATATCCGGGTTTTGCAATCGCACCAGGATATCGTTAAAGGCGACAACAAATTCCCTTAGGGAATTATAGTTTCTCTGTTTGATCTCCTTCAGCCGCCTATCTGTCACATCTGCCGCTTTACAGCCCACGAACTTCGCACAGAAATCCCGACTATATTGTTGCCAATTGTGAATAGATTCTGCCGGTAAAGATCGAAACCAATCAGATGCCGCACCGCCCAAAGTTGTCGAGAATAACCTGCAAATTATGCTTTCGCTTGCCCCTGCAACATCCATTAACTCTCTGTAGTTCCTGACATGAGCCTCAGGGTCAGAATTTGGATCCCCATAGTATTTTGGTATGGCAGGTGCTTTGATTCTATGATCTGGAATGAATTCCCGCAACGAAGGGGCAAAAGGTGAATCGCTCTGGACCTCTGCTCTCGGCCTAGGCGAGTACCCCATTCGCTCCATCATGCTTCGTAATTGATCTTCTAAATCAATATCGGGTATTCGCCGGACTTCTTCCATCCGCTGCTGGTGAATTCTGGGTGGCATCCACCCGCCCATCGGTGTTGAGACGTGTGCCTGTTGGGGGACTAACCGCTGTCCCGTTATAGGATCAAAGTTCCATGTGTGCTCCCGCCCAGGAGTCATCAAGTCTGAAAGTCTGCGAGGAAAAGGTTCCACTTGCTGTTGCGGAAGAGTGCCTCGTACTCCTGGCAACGGTTGGGATGGCTGCCAGGTCGGATGTATCATCGTAATGAGATCTGGGTGCGAGTAGTTGCTCGGGTGACTGTGTGGGTTTGTGCGACTACTCTGGCCCACTTGATTTGGCACCTGAGATGACTGCGGAAGGACAGGCATGACAGGAATAGTCGGTGATTGTGTTGAGATAACCACAGGTTCTTTGAGGAGCAGCCGCCACGGCGATATTGTGTTCGGTGAGGGCCGTTAGTAAATTAATCATTCGATCTCCAGCTGCCTGGCTCATGTTCGATGCCAAGACTTGTCCTGCCATCTGCACAAAATCACTATTGGACATTTCCATCTCAGCTTGCACTTGGACTTCCAATAAGGGACTCAATTGTCCCGAAGGACCCGATGAGCTAGGCACCACAGGCTGTGCACTTGCAGGTTGCGAATTCGCAATCTGTGGTCCCCTGGAGTTCATACTGGTTGATCTAGTGGTAACGCCGGTCGTTCATGATGGTTCTGACATGTTCTTCGTGTACCTTTAACCAAATGTTGGTAAAAAAGGTCCACCTTCACCGCACCAATGATAACTTGCTGGATCCGCTTTGATGTTCTTTGCCGGAATTACCTGCAAAACAAAACCGGAGATAGGATCTCCGAGAAAACTCTCCGACGATCAAGTCAGTTTTTGTAAGGATGAGTCTATAATTTAGCAATAGCTCTGTGGGAAAAAAATGTGAACGTACCTCCTCCCTTATTCTTAGGGCCTTTTATAGGTGTTTTTTGGGTAACCGCCGAGGGCGGTTACTCCTTAGTGGGCCACGTTCTGAGGGAGGTTACCCCTTTTTAGGCCATGTCCCTTTCGTGGTTTTCATGGCAACGAACGTGGTTCTGAGTGGGAGTCTTGGCGCTCCGTTTAGGAATTCGGGGCGGTTTACTCGCTACGCCCGCTTCCTTCATTCGGGTCCCGTCCAATCTTAGCCCATGGGGCTTTAATATGGGCTGGGCTTGCGAAATGAATATAACCCGTTTTGGGCTTCGCGGGTTATCAACATGTTAGCCTCAAACTTGTTGCATGCCCTCGAAAAGTTGTCAGGATCCTTTTTAGTGGTATCAAGTTCGGTTTGAAGAGTTTGAAGGCTTTTTTATTTACTCTTTAAGAGCAAATCTTTATCCTGAATCACATTTTCTAGATCAGTAACACCTTAGGCTTGTTGCAAGGAAAGTTTTTTTTTGCATTTAGCTTCAGCCTCTGTTGCTTTGGCATCTTCAACTTGTTTTTCTACATCAGCTAGTTGTTGTCGTAGGTGGTCTACTTGGGTGAGTGCCTCGTTAGTAAGACCAATTTGGGTGTTCAGCTCATCACGCTGATAGTGATAGCGGTCAATCAGATTTGAATATTGATGAAACAATATCCCGCTAGAGGAAAAATCCTTCTAGAGGAACAATTATAAGGAAAATGCAAAAAAAAATGTACATCAAAAGATTAAGGATGAAGATTGGGAAACTTACCACAACTTTGCATTTAAGTGCGATTCTCATCATCGAATATGCAGATACATGCTGAAACAACTCAACATTACCAGGCAAAATAGTGAGGAAGGTTATATATTCGGTAATAGTGGGGATCCGAAGGCTCATATTCTCCCTATAAATTTTACACCACATCTATACATTAAAAGTCAATATAAGATTTCTCTGTAAAAAAAAAAAGATAAGTGTGGGAATACATACGTTACCTTAGGCCAATCATATTGGTCAAACATGTCCAACATCTCCTGGCTGACATCAGCCGTGACTTGATTCATGGTCTCATTGGCAATCTCAGTAGGAAATTTTTTATTCTTTCACTTCCTTTCTAACTTTTGTTTGTATGCTCTGAAGAATTTTATAATAGGCTCAAAGGAAGGGGTAAAGTCTATATCCGACACCCTTCAGTGCTTCCTAATAAGCTTGGGGTTATTAGTAGTAGGAACTCGAGTTCGTTGGAGGTGCCAAAGTCACGATATGAGATCATCTTTGCTCAATTCTTCCAACATCGTCCAATCAGCTGCTTTAGAAACATCTGAATCTGAATAACTAGATCCCTCACTAATCGGTAATAAAGGGATAAAGTTATCTGGATTGGCCTGGTGGGATTGGGAAACTATTAGGAGCTAGTAGCTTGATTTTCAGTAGCAAAATCTTATGCGTTATTATAAGTGCAATGGTAAGCCGAAATATGGGACTTGGTGATAGCTCAAGCAGAGTTTGTCTACAACAGATCCATTCATTAGGGAACCTGAAATTCGCCTTTTGAAATGGTCTACACTAAAGTACCCAACCACACCCTTGACATTGTGAGCATACTCGAAAGGGGATCAGGTTAGTATTTCCACTCAAAAGCTAGCTCATGAATTCCAACAATTGTATGATGAAGTGAAAGAGAAGCTTGAAGAGCAGAATGTCAAGTTGAAAGCCAAGGTCGATGAGCACCAAAGGGATGTGCAATTTGAAATCGGGGATGAAGTCATGGTGTACTTGAGCAAAGAGCATTTATCTAGTGTCATGAGTAGCAAGCTTCAAACTTGGAAATATGACCCCCTACAAGGTTACCAAGAGGGTCAATGCCAATGCTTTCAATATATCACTCCCAAATTGGTTAGGTATTCTTTCGGGAGCAGTCTGAGCTAATGAAGCATAGGAAAGACGTCTCCTCCTTTAATTTATGTGATTTGAGTACCTACAAGCCGTATACTGTTGGAAAAATAGGCTAACGTGTAGCAGCGGAAATATAAATTTTTTAACCTATTTCTATAAACCACAAGATCCGTTAATCGTTATTTCATATAAAGAGGGATAAAAGAAATACCTTTGTGAAGTTCTATCTACCGTTGCAAACGAAGTGCTCACAACTCTTACTTCGAGTTCCCGAGCACAGAACAAAACAAATATAAGATCAAGTTAGAATCAACCGTTGAATAGCAACCAAAATAGATTGCCTCTAATTAATCAACACAAGATCAAGGATAAAGAGAGAAAGATGAAAATCAATTGAACGGAAGGAAGCGGTGAAATCTCATCCTCGGCTAAGGGGGGTCGAATTCTCTCTCCTGGAATTCTCTAGTGGATTTCGAAAATCCCTAGTAGGGGGGTATTTATAATCTCTTGTATCTAAACCCTAGTTAAATAGAATTAGGTTTCTTGAATAAGAATTCAATTCGGAATAGAATTCTTAAATATTATCTATTAATATATCTAAATATAAAAGATAATAATCAATAACCTTATTAGATAATAATAGGAGTAATATAATCTAATTAAAACTCCTAACTTATTTATCCTTTAATTAATTTAATTCATAATCCTAATCTAATTAGGATTAATAAAATCAAACTAATTATTTATGTATTTACATACATAAATCGCCCCCTCTATTACTGGGCCTTATTGGGCTCAGTTGGGCTTCCGTCAATTAATTAACATCTGTCTCTCTTTTGGGTTCCAAGTCTTATGTGTGACCCATTAGGTTCTTATTGCTTCTAGCCGTATGCAACTTATTAAAATTAATTTTCAAAGAATTATATTTTAATCTTTGCATAACGGAATGATGTACAGAGTATGTGATTAGCAAGTCCGCAATCATTCCCCTAGAGCTATAAGAAGACAGGTTGATTCTGTCGTTGACCTTTCAGTATTAGTTACGGTATAATTCGATCCTTTATCAACTACGTCCTTGAACTGAATCTTATGAGTATGGGTAATGTCAAGTCACATATAGCGAGACGTTCGTTTTACTTGTTCTTGGCCGAGTCAACTCCAATTAGATAGGTTAAGAGAAATCTGTATTTCAATCTTAAGCTATCACCTTGCAAGGATTTAGAGTCAAGACTTCCACAAGAGATCCATGGACATATCTCCCATTTATCGGGAGTGATAAATGCTCAATCCAATATATAGTTATAAAACATATATCTCATTAAAACAAATGATATAAAGAACAGTTCATTTACATTAAGTTTGTATCCTAGAACAATTGTCTATAGGACACTAAACCCCAACATACTCCCACTTGGACTAAAGCCAATTGTTTCTATAACTTATCCCAGTAGAAGTTAGATGACGATCATGTACTTTCTGGGTTAAGGGCTTTGTCAACGGATCTGCAACGTTGTCCTCTGTAGGTACTCTTTCTATTCTCACGTCTCCTCTTGCCATAATTTTTCTTATAATGTGGTATCGCTTAAGGTAATGCTTGGACGCATTATGAGATCGTGGTTCCTTTGCTTGCGCAATGGCTCCATTGTTATCATAATACAGTGTAATGGGATTTACAATGTCAGGCACCACACCAAGTCCAGTAATGAACTTCCCAATCCAAACTGCTTCCTTTGCTGCTTCCGCAGCAGTGATATACTCTGACTCGGTCGTAGAGAAAGCTACGCTTCCTTGCTTGGAACTCTTCTAGCTGACCGCGCCCCCATTCAAGATAAACAGGTGTCCTGATTGGGATTTAAAATCGTTCTCATCTGTGAGATGACTTGCGTCTGAAAATCCTTCTATTTTCAGATCTCCTTCTCCGTACACTAGAAACATGTCTTTAGTTCTTCTCAAGTACTTAAGAATGTTTTTGACGGCAATCCAGTGCTCGTCTCCCGGATTTCCTTGGTAACGACTCATTATAGATAACGCGAACGCTACGTCAGGTCTAGTGCATAGCATAGCATACATAATCGAACCGATTGCGCTGGCGTACGGGACTACAGCCATGCGCTTCTTATCATCATCGATTTTAGGACATTGATGATTGTTTAACTTTACTCCATGTAGCATGGGTAAGTTACCTCGTTTCGATTCAAGCATGCTAAACCGCTTTAGCACCTTTTCGATGTATGTAGCCTGTGAAAGACCGAGCAGTCTTCTTGATCTATCTCTGTAGATCTTTATACCAAGTATATAAGCTGCTTCACCAAGGTCTTTCATTGAGAAGTTACCAGATAACCATACTTTTACCGACTGTAGCAGAGCTATGTCATTTCCCATTAGTAATATATCGTCCACATATAATATTAGAAATGCTACAGAGCTCCCACTTGCTTTCTTGTAAATGCAAGCTTCTTCGCAATTTTGTTAAAAACCAAACTGTTTTATGGTTTCGTCAAAACGCTTGTTCCAGCTTCTAGATGCTTGCTTGAGTCCATAAATGGATCTCTGAAGTTTGCAAACCTTGTTTGCATCCTTTGATATGAAACCTTCAGGTTGCATCATATATACATCCTCAAGCAGGTTTCCGTTTAGGAAAGCTGTTTTCACATCCATTTGCCAAATCTCGTAATCTCAGTGAGCGGCAATAGCAAGCATTATTCTGATTGATTTGGACATAGCCACAGGAGAGAAAGTTTCGTCATAATCAATTCCTTGCTTCTGACGATATCCTTTCGCTACTAACCTAGCTTTGTAGGTGCTAACCTTTCCATCCATGTATGTCTTCTTTTTGAAGATCCATCTGCACCCAATGGGTTTTATCCCTTCGGGTGGATCAACTAAAGTCCACACTTGGTTGGTGTACATGGAATCCATTTCAGAATCCATGGCCTCGAGCCACGCTTTAGAATCTGGACTAGTAAGAGCCTCTTCGTAGTTTTCGGGTTCGTCGTCTAACATGGGAACCTCATCATCATCTCCCACTAGAAAACCATATCTAATAGGGAGTTCACGAACTCTTTGTGATCTACGAAGGGGTGGCACTTGAGTCTCATCTAATGGGACTGCATCGGGTTCCTCAATCGCTTTTGTTGTTTCAGTTGGTGTTTCTTGTTCATGAACTTCATCAAGTTCAATCATGCTTCCCTTTTCTGTGTCTTCGAGAAACTCTTTCTCTAAGAAGGTTGCGTACTTGGATACTATCACTTTCTGATCATCTGGATGATAGAAGTAATATCTCATAGTTTCCTTAGGGTATCCAATGAAGAAACATTTATCAGATTTAGAATCTAGTTTGTCAGACGCAATGCGTTTGACAAATGCTGAACAACCCCATACTCTCATGAATGAGAATACGGGTTTCCTACCAACGAACAATTCATATGGTGTGGAACTAGCGGATTTAGTTGGTACTCGATTTAGGGTGAAGAGGGCGGTTTCCAAGGCATAGCCCCAGAACGTCTTTGGAAGTAATGCTATGCTCATCATGGATCGTACCATATCTAGTAGGGTACGGTTCCTCCTCTCGGATACACCATTGTGTTGTGGTGTATAGGGAGGTGTCCATTGTGAGCAAATCCCACATTCAGTTAGATAATTTAGAAAATCATCTGAAAGATATTCGCCACCTCGATCGGATCGAAGTGTCTTTATTTTCTTTTCTAGTTGATTTTCCAGTTCATTCTTGAAGCATTTGAATTTCTCAAAAGCTTTGGACTTGTGTTTCATCAAGTAGATATAACCATATCGGGTATGGTCGTCTATGAAGCTAATGAAGTATCTGAATCCTCCTCTTGCTTGGACTGACATAAGACCGCATACATCTGAATGAATGAGTCATAGAGTGTCTGATACACGTTCACCTTTATTGCTAAAGGGTGTCTTTGTCATTTTGCCTTTTAAACATGCTTCACACGTTTCCAATGATTCAGGATCAATTAAATTTATAAGCCCATCTTGATGTAGCTTAAGCATGCGTCTTTTGTTTATATGGCCTAAACGACAATGTCACAAGTAAGTTGAATTATCTAGCTTATGTCTTTTGGTATCAATTGCGAAAACAAAAATTTGGTCATCTAACACATAAATCCCATTTTGTGATATTCCTGAAAAATAGAAAATCGAATCTCTATAAAAATCGCAACATTTTTCTTTTATTGAAATATGAAAACCGTCGTCAACAAGACGGCTAATAGAAATAATGTTACGAGACATTTGCGGAACATATAAACAGTTCCTTAATTCTATTACAAGCTGACAGGTTTGTCGAAGCCCGACAAAATTGATTTATAATTTTTCTGATTTCTCTATTGGACTACAATTTGATTTGTAGTAATAGTAAGACCAGGTCGAATCCTAAGAGAACAATTATCCTCTTAATTCAAATGAGCAAATAAAATAAAAAGGGGGGTTTTGATTTTGATGGATGCTTAAATCAAATTAAACAAGTAAAGTAAATAGGAATTCAATAATGAGAAAGCCTGATTCAAGAGATTGGGTTCATTGGGTGTTTGTTGATCCTTGGTTTAAATGATAAACAAATTCAAATTCAAATCTTTGATTAAAGAGTATAAGGATTACCTAATTCACTCTTTCACTTTCTCTTAATTTATTAATTTAAATGAAGCATCTAAATCAACCTAGTTATTAAGAAAAGGGAATGAAGCATATCCAATTTCTCAATAACCGCATTAGGATTAAGAAAGTTTATCAAATCAATTCCTATTGAGAGGAACGTCGACAAACAATAGCAATTGGCTGAATTTTCTTCCCAATCAATCTCAAGCAAAAACTCAATTACTCAAGATCGATTTTTGCTACTTGTTGTAATTCATTCAAGACAATTACGGATCAAGAATAAATACTTAGCAATAGAAGATCGAATACGATTCAATAATCATAAAAATAATTGAAGAAGAAAATCAGAACTTGAATTAATACTTGAAGAAATTAATACATGAAACCTCACAACTTTCAACCTAATGAAATCCCTCTTGAATCAGAAAATGAAACTTAGCTACTCATAAAGAAAACAATTCAACAATACAATTGAAAATCTGAAAAACCTAGTTCTCCCCTCTAAGGAATGTTAAGCCTCTATTTATAGGGGAAAACCCTAAGAAGAAAGACTAAAATATCCTTAAGAGATAAGGAAAGAAAATAAATCTCTAATTAATTAATGATTAAATAGAGATAATAGGAAATATTCAAATCCTAACTAAAATAAAATACAATTAAATAAGATAATATCCCAAAATCAAATCTGAAAATATCTTCTTATCTCTTCCAAATTCATCCAGCCACGTGCCCATGTCTTAACTGAAGTTGGCTGCTGTTTCTCAATTACAGCTGAGATAGGACGTGCCCACACATTAACTGAAACTGGTCTCTGATTTGCAAATACTCCAAAATGCTCCAAAAGGCCACTAATTTCCAGATTTTTCACCAAACATCTAAACTTTCTCCCAAAACAAAATATGAAACAAAAACATCAATTAAACACCAAATGTTTCTAAATTACATAGAATAAGATAGAAAGTAACAAGACTAAAATGGTCTTGTCACAAGCCCAGAGGGCAAATTTAAAACATAATCTCCAATTGCGAGGGCGGCAACTCTTGCTCCATTTCCTACTCGCAAGTTTATGCTTCCTTTCTTCAATTCCTTAGTCTGATTTAGTTCCTGCATATTTGTACAAATATGAGATCCGCATCCGGTATCAAGTACCCAAGATTCAGACTGTGAAATTGTATTTATTTCAATATAAAACATACCAGATGTTGAAGCACCGCCTTTTCCCTTCTTGAGGATGGCTAGATACTCCTTGCAGTTCCTTATCCAATGCCCGTCTTTACCATAGAAGTGGCACTCTCCTTTGGGCTTCTTTACTTCCTTTCCCTTAGCTCCAGTGGGCATGGCCCTCTTACCTTTCTTGGGATATTTAGGATTGGGAAAATTCCCTTTCCTCTTCTTTGATCCCTCTATGACAAGAGCTGGTATTGCCTTGTCTTTCTTCATATTGGGCTCAACTGACTTGAGCATATTTGCAAGCTCTTCAAGAGAGGTTTGCAAGTCATTCATTTGGTAGTTCATGATGAACTGTGAATAACTCTCTGGGAGGGATTGAAGAATTAAGTCTATGCTTAGTTCGTTATCCATCGCGAATCCAATACTTGAAAGTTTGGTAATATAGCCAATCATCTTGACACAATGTGTCATGACAGATGTGCCCTCTTGCATCCTGCAACGATATAGCAACTTGGATATCTCATAGCGTTCGCACCTAGTCTGTTTCCCAAACAGCTCTTTAAGGTGCATGATGATGGAATAGGCATCCATTTCCTCATGTTGCCTTTGTAATTCCGGTGTCATCGATGCAAGTATGATGCATCCGGCATGATTATCATCAGCCTTGTGCTTCTGGTAAGCATCAATTTCCTCAATGGGAGCATCATCAGCAGGGATAGGGGGTATCGTCGTATCAAGTACATACCCTATCTTATCGAACTTTAAAACAATTTTGAGGTTGCGAAACCAGTCGGTGAAGTTTGAACCATTCAATTTGTTATCGGTAAGAATGTTTTGCAGATTGGTTTTAGTCATGATTTTAAGAGTGATTATATAAACCTGAGAGTGAGAAAGAGTAAACGTATGTTATTCATCTGCTTTAAAGTATATCAATCTAAAATTATAGGCCTTTTGTTTATTTTAGATTGCTCCCACTATTTTGCCAAATTAATAGCCCTCCATATTAATTCGAAGAATTTCACAAATCCTTTAGTGAGCTAGGATCCTAACTCCTGAGATTTCGCCTTGAGTTTACCCAACAAGCTAGTCTCATTCGTTAGGTAGATTCATGTAATCAATCACATCTTAAATACGATTCCTAGGTTATTGGGTTACTAACCACATTAGCAACTAATATGCTATTCATATTAATCCCAACCGTATTGCCCATTAGTTTATGAAAACATGAGTTTACCCATCCAATTATCATAATCTAATTTAAGTATTACCCCATATTCATGAAAAGTGATTTTCGATAATTCAGGTGTTACCATAAGACCCCGAGCTTGAGTTTACCCAACAACCCAAAGGCCCTCAGTACTGCCGGCTGAATTATAATATTAGGGAGGGACAACCGATTTTAATAACTTGCTTATTTACTTAACTTTTAATGAGGGATTTTATTTTAGGTCTCATAATCTAACTTAGTCTTGATTTGCTTTAGCATACATCAGACACATACATTGGCGTTATGGACATATCATCTAAATTATTCCGTCGAGCCAGAGATGGAATAAAAGGCCAAACCTAGGGAAATACTAACTATTACATATTTCTCTTTAGGTCCTCCGTCTTCTCCATGGCGCCTTGAAATTACAAATTAATTTCTATACTACTAAAGAAAACTTCAATTAAATTGAAGGGAATTAGATGAGAGGAGAAATTACAATAGATAGTAGAAAGGCAGGACTCACAGGCCCTATTTCAAAAATACCAAAAGACTAAAGAGGGTCCAAATATGTCCATAACTCCAAACATGCATAGACTCAATTAAATAAATTTAATTGGTTGATTACATAACTATTTTATGTAATATTTGGGTTAATCACATTAACGCATCATTTAACTTTCATCCAATTTTACTTCTAACAGTTTCGTGTCTTTTATGTTATCTTAACTACACAAAACTTTAATTATGCACGTCCCAATTATTTTGATTTTAATTCATTTAAAACTTTGATTTACAAATAGGTAAAACAAACTTTTAAATAAATTTTCATTCGATAATCAAAACAGAAAACTATTAATTTCTGAAACATACATATATATATATATATTTTTAAAAATAGTTTTAAACAATTTAAAACTAGGTGGGAATCGGGCTGGGCCCGAGGTCGGTCTGCTGCCGTTTGGCAGCAGCCCTAGGTGTCAGACATGTCGCTGCCTTGCGGCAGCGGTAGCCAGACACCGCGCGCGGTTGCTGCCGCGCGGCAGCAACCGCGCAACAGTAGTCGGGTCGCGCCATATGGCGCGACCCGAACTGCTGTTTATTTTTTATTTTTTTATATTTATAATATATATATATATATATATATCAGTTTTAAAACGGTTTTCAGAAAATAGGAAAAACTATCATAGATTTTCCGTTTTATCTTTTAGAATAAATAAAACTGATTTTATTCATCTAACCATAAAACTAATAGATTTTGTTATAATGATTATCAACCAAAATTATTAGGAACATGTGCACAATTTATTTTAATTAACAATTAATTAAAACTTATTTATCATTTAGAACTAATTAATCAAAACAGTTTTGTTAATTAACCTAACTATAAATATTTATTCAATCTGATTGAAAAACTTCTAAATTTTCATAAATGAAATAACGGATTTAACGATGGCTCTGATACCAATGTTGGAAAAATAGGCTAACAACGTATAGCAGCGGAAATATAAAATTTTTAACCTATTTCCATAAACCACAAGATCCGTTAATCGTTATTTCATATAAAGAGGGATAAAAGAAATACCTTTGTGAAGTTCTATCTACCGTTGCAAACGAAGTGCCCACAACTCTTACTTCGAGTTCCCGAGCACAGAACAAAACAAATATAAGATCAAGTTAGAATCAACCGTTGAATAGCAACCAAAATAGATTGCCTCTAATTAATCAACACAAGATCAAGGATAAAGAGAGAAAGATGAAAATCAATTGAACGGAAGGAAGCGGTGAAATCTCATCCTCGGCTAAGGGGGGTCGAATTCTCTCTCCTAGAATTCTCTAGTGGATTTCGAAAATCCCTAGTAGGGGGGGTATTTATAATCTCTTGTAACTAAATCCTAGTTAGATAGAATTAGGTTTCTTGAATAAGAATTCAATTCGGAATAGAATTCTTAAATATTATCTATTAGTATATCTAAATATAAAAGATAATAATCAATAACCTTATTGAATAATAATAGGAGTAATATAATCTAATTAAAACTCCTAACTTATTTATCCTTTAATTAATTTAATTCATAATCCTAATCTAATTAGGATTAATAAAATCAAGCTAATTATTTATGTATTTACATACATAAATCGCCCCCTCTATTACTGGGCCTTATTGGGCTCAGTTGGGCTTCCGTCAATTAATTAACATCTGTCTCTTTTTTGGGTTCCAAGTCTTATGTGTGACCCATTAGGTTCTTATTGCTTCTAGCCGTATGCAACTTATTAAAATTAATTTTCAAAGAATTATATTTTAATCTTTGCATAACGGAATGATGTACAGAGTATGTGATTAGCAAGTCCGCAATCATTCCCCTAGAGCTATAAGAAGACAGGTTGATTCTGTCGTTGACCTTTCAGTATTAGTTACGGTATAATTCGATCCTTTATCAACTACGTCCTTGAACTGAATCTTATGAGTATGGGTAATGTCAAGTCACATATAGCGAGACGTTCGTTTTACTTGTTCTTGGCCGAGTCAACTCCAATTAGATAGGTTAAGAGAAATCTGTATTTCAATCTTAAGCTATCACCTTGCAAGGATTTAGAGTCAAGACTTCCACAAGCGATCCATGGACATATCTCCCATTTATCGGGAGTGATAAATGCTCAATCCAATATATAACGATTCCGCAATCACTTCCTGTGATACCCAACCTCTGCTATTCACACCCCAGAGTCATCTCTGTTAAGGATCGTGTTACAACAGGATCAAAGCGTCAGATTCCGTAATCCAGAATACCAATTAACATTCCTTTGAGTCTGAGGATTATTTATACCTATTAATACCAATGAGATGAACAGGTGACAAGGATGAATCTACCCATCCTGTTATCTCAAGTCGGGTCCCCAATCCTAATGAACTACTTTTCATCGGATCCATGTAACTGTCCAGATATCTATATATATGAAGCTTGTGAGATCAGCTTTCTGTCGGACAGAAGACATTGTTACATGCAAGTCTCAGCAGTGATATGTCAATCCTAAACATATCACTTGACTTGGGGTGGTTTTAAGTTTATTAGTTTATTATAAAGTTTTGTCTCACTTCATGCTTGTATGAACACTTTATAATCACTTTAAAACAAACTTACGGATTTCCTTTTATTAGACTTTATTTAGTGCTTAAAAGGGATTGCCTTTATATAGTTATAAAACATATATCTCATTAAAACAAATGATATAAAGAACACTTCATTTACATTAAGTTTGTATCCTAGAACAAGTGTCTATAGGACACTAAACCCCAACATATACATCCCTAGAGTAGACCGGCCAAGACTTAGGGTCTAACTCTTTTCGGGAAGGAGAGAATGACGAAGGAATCAATGTGAAGGAGGCGGAGGAACCCTTGAAATAGCTCACACGGTTCGTGAGAAAAGTAACACCCCGTGTGAGCCAAGTGCATCAACGAAGAAATACGACAAGGACACTCACACTGTGTCTCACCCTAGTCATACGGCGTGTGGTCGGACATTGGATGTCCTAATCTTTTTTATTTAATTAACACGGCGTGTGGACATTTCACCACGTCGTATGGAATATTGAAACTTCAGCCCATACAACGTGTCATTTTATCCACACAGTGTGTGGACTGACTTCACTAGCAAGTTCTGTCAATTCTACAAACTCTACATTACTTATTTATTGTTGTCATTTAGCCTGTTTACTAGTTTGCCATTAGATTATCTGTAACTATTTTATCTCTAACGTTTTAAGTTATGTTAGTGGTGCATTTTGGGGGTATTATGCCATTTCTATCATAGGATTATTGAGGTATAAAAGCCTCAATCTTTGTAAAAAAAATGCAACTTTTATGAATTAAATACATTTTCTCCATTGGAATGGAAGCTAAGGTTTCAAATATTTTAAAATATTTTCTTCTAATTTAGCTAGAGAATAGTTATTTATTTGATAATTTACAATCAAAATGATCAACATTTATTCGAATTTGTATCAAAAGCTCTCTCAATAATATTTTTGTTATATTGAAAACTCAAAAACTCCGCCTGTGAGGGTCACTTGGTGGCCTTTACAGCCGGTCCCAAGCCCGGACAAAGGAGGAGGGTTGCGGTAGGTTTGTGGCGGCCAGCGTAAAACTTAGCCACATCTTATGACATGAACCAAAATATAAACATCGTTGGGGCGTTCCCTACTCAGCGACGCGCTGCACTTCCTAGACCCGGGTGTAGTGATAAATGTGCAAGGGTTGCTAGGTCGTCGCCCCGAAGCGGCGCGCCACCCCAGGACCCGGGGGTGGTGTCAAATATGCAAGGGTTGCGGGTAAATAAGCTAGTCCACGGTAATGGTAGGGGTAGGGGTAAGGGTAGTAGGTTACGCTTTGGGACATGGAACATAGGTTCTTTGACAGGAAGATTAGCTGAAATTGTAGATGTTATGAAGAGGAGGAGAATAAATATAATGTGCCTACAAGAAACCAAGTGGGTTGGAGCCAAGGCTAGAGAGATAGCTCCTTGGGGATATAAGCTTTGGTACTCAGGAAAGGATAAGGGTAGAAATGGAGTAGGTATTCTTATTGATAGAGAGTATATTGATGATGTAGTAGCGGTGTCTAGGAAGAGCGATAGAATTATGAGTGTTAAGCTAGTGATAGGGGATGAGGTTGTGAATGTCATTAGTGCCTATACGCCACAAATAGGATTAGATGTGTCTATAAGACAAGCTTTTTGGGAGGACTTAGAGGAAGTGGTGCAACAGGTTCCTAGGGATGAAAAAATGGTACTGGGGGTGATCTCAATGGACACGTGGGTTCTAGACGTGATGGGTTTGAGAGTGTTCATGGAGGGTATGGTTTTGGAGATAAGAATGAAGCAGGAAATGATATTTTAGAATTCGCATCAGCCTATGACTTGAGTATCCTGAACACATGGTTTATGAAGAGAACATCCCACTTAGTGACTTATCGGAGTGGTGGTAATGCGAGCCAAATTGACTTCTTCTTAGTAAGGAGTGCTTGGAGAAAGAGTTATATTGATTGTAAGGTGATCCCTGGTGAGAGTACGACAACCCAACATAGAGTAGTGGTGCTTGATTTTCGAAGTAGGAAATGTATAAGAAAACAAACACCACAAGTAGAGACTAAGATTAAGTGGTGGAAATTGCAAGGGGAGAATCAACAAAAATTTATGGATGAGATGACCAAAAAAGATATTTGGACTTGCAAGATGGATTTAGATATAGATTCGATATGGACTAAGATGGAGCATAGTATAAGGGAAGTAGCGAAAGAAGTTCTAGGGGAATCTAAAGGTAGCATGCCACCGGGTAAGGACACATCTTGGTGGACAGAAGAAGTACGACAAGCAGTAAAGAGTAAGAGAGAATCCTATAAAATATTGGGGAAATGTAGGAGTGACGAGAACTACGAAAAATACAAAGAGGCTAAAAGGGAAGTAAAGAAGGTCATACGAGATGCTAGAGCAAAGGTGAATCGGGATCTGTATACAAGATTGGATATGAAAGAAGGGGAAAGAGACATATATAGAATTGCTCGGATGAAAGATAGGAAGACGCGAGATCTCGAAAAAGTTAAATGTGTGAAGGATGTGGACCAGAAAGTCCTAGTTGGAGATAAGGATATCAAGGAACGATGGAGGTCCTATTTTGATGACTTATTTAATGGAGATCGCCAATAAGATGTTGGAGATATAAGTATCCATCACGATATGATAAATCATGAATGCCTGCGGAGAATTCAAAAGGGTGAAGTCAAAACGGCATTAAGTAAAATGAAGTCGAAGAAAGCAGTAGGACCTGACGGCATCCCTATTGAGATTTGGAGATGTTTGGGAGAAAGAGGAATCGAATGGTTGACGACGTTCTTCAACAAAATTTGGAGAAACAATAAGATGCCATCAGAATGGAGGAAAAGTATCTTAATCCCTTTGTATAAGAACAAAGGCGATGTCCAAGATTGTGCCAACTACCGGGGAATCAAATTAATGAGTCACACTATGAAACTTTGGGAGCGAGTGATCGAACAAAGGCTAAGGAGGACGGTGAAGATCTCAGAAAATCAGTTTGGCTTTATGCCGGGAAGATCAACTATGGAAGCCATCCATCTAATGAGACAATTAATGGAGCACTATCGAAATAAGAAGAAAGACTTGCATATGGTTTTCATTGATTTGGAGAAAGCATATGATAAGGTACCAAGGGAAGTACTTTGGTGGGCCTTGACAAGGAAAGGCATTTCGTGGAAATATATTGACATCATAAAGGACATGTATGAGGGAGTATGCACGAGTGTACGTACTAGTGTTGGGAAGACTGAAGAGTTTCCTATTACGATTGGAGTGCATCAAGGTTCCGTACTAAGCCCATTTCTTTTTGCCATCGTTATGGATGAACTAACAAGTTCACTTCAAGATGGTATACCATGGTGCATGTTGTTTGCAGATGATATTGTGTTGGTCGATGAGACGAAAGAAGGAGTGGAGAGGAAGTTGGAACGATGGAGACAAACTCTAGAATCTAGAGGCTTTAAGTTGAGCCGAAGTAAGACATAATATTTAGAGTGTAAGTTTGGCGGCCATAGGAGTAGGGAGGCAGGGACAATCACCCTAGATGGGAGAGTTGTTCAGGCCTCAGATTGCTTCCGGTATTTAGGATCTATTATCCAAACGGATGGAGAAGTAGATGGAGATGTTGCTCATAGGATTAAAGCTGGTTGGTCGAAGTGGAAGAGTGCTACAGGTTTCCTTTGTGACCCCGGCATGCCTAATAGATTGAAGGAAAAATTCTACCGGACGGTAATTAGACCAGCATTGTTATATGGTACGGAGTGTTGGGCAGTGAAACACTGCCACATCCATAAGATGTCGGTGGCGGAGATGCGTATGTTGAGATGGATGTGTGGTCATACGAGAAAGGATCGGGTGCGTAATGAAATAATTAGGACAAAAGTAGGGGTCACATCTATTGAGAATAAAATGAGAGAAAATCGACTAAGGTGGTTTGGCCATGTGAGACGTAGAGCTCTTGATGCGCCGGTTAGGAGAACCGAAGAGTGGCAAAGGGATGTAGTGGTGAGGGGTAGGGGAAGACCTAAGCAAACTTGGAGGAGGGTGATCGAGAGTGATATGAGTTTACTGGGAATTGAGGAAAATATGGTAGTGGATAGGACGGAGTGGAGGGAGCGAATTTGTGTCGCTGACACGACTTGATTTCACGGTTTTTATATGATGGTTCATGTTAGCCGACCCCGAATCATTTCGGGACTAAGGCTCTGTTGTTGTTGTAGTATTGAAAACTCAAACCCAAAAAATATTACTTAGAGAAAAGGAACTCCTACAACTTCCAAGTTCCAAGTAATAGCAAGTTGATTGAAGCTTCAACTACACTCATAGTTATAATATATTGTTTTTTAAACAAAAATATATACTATAAAACATACCTATCAATGTTTTATGTTTCATTTTACATATAATATTATAAAATTAAAGGCATAAAATAATAGTAGTATTTGTTTACGAGGTAAGTATATAATTTAAGTTGAGCTATTCTTAATTTTGATTAATTTAATGAATGGGTTTTGATGAGAATATAGTGTTTTACATTACATCCTTGGCATTTGGTAGCTCTAATAAAAATGAAGAAATACGGGAAGGTGTCTTTTTATTATTATAAATTTAAAACAAAGGACAAATGCATGAAATGTTGTTTTAAAAGCAGCATGCATATAGTTTTTGTATTGCTTTTTGGGATCTTCGATTTTAATTTGATGTTCCCCATAAAGCTTGTGGTTAAGTGAGATTAATATTATATTATATGTTTCTCTCTTCTATTTTGGTTAATGTTGCTTTTGTTAAAGGAATCAAAGCATGCTATCTACCATGTGACCCCCTTCCATTCTTAACGTTATCTCCATTCCCCTTTTATTTATTTATTTATTCTCTTAATATATATAAATTCACCCCTTAGATGAGACTAGATGCAATTTGCCATTTGACACTGTTTCACTCTTATTTTAATTTTGGTCAATTTCGTAATTAATCTACTTAATTTGGCATAAATTAAAATAATTGATGGAGTTTTGAGGTAATTAGGCAATTTAATTTAGCTTGGATTTGATATTATTTTACTAATTGTATATTTTTTGTCAAAATGTGTGAGAAATTAGAAGTATTGGACCGATTTGGTAATTTATCAATTATTCTGGTTGAATTGGGGAATTAACCCATTAAATACATAATAGAGTTGTATAAATTCCTGGAACTTGGGAAGTGGAGATAGTGGGGAGGTAGTGGAGCTGAAACATGGGTTAGTGGGAAAGCAATTATGAAACTTCCTTGCTTAGCAGTTACATAACTTTCTCCCTAAAACGTAGAACTTACTTGATGGACAGCTACCTACTTATATTTACAGTATAAATACAAGTTTTAGCTGCAAGGAGAATGATCCAACTCAATCAACAATCAAAACAATCAACTAAACTCAATAATGACTCAAAAGTCTTATCAAAATCTTTATAACAATCTTGTCAATCTCTTTCAGTTTTCAATTGCTTTAGTTCTACAAACTTTCTTGCAATTTTAAATTTCAAGTTCTTCCAATTCAATTCCTATATTTGTAATCCTTTCAATTTCAGAATCTTAATTCCAATTATTCAAGCATTCCTTTTTATTCTCAATTTCAATTTCGGCATCGTTTCCTTCAATTAATCTCGATATCCATAGATGTAATTGACGAACTTTAGGCTCTTTTATGTCCTTTAAGTCTTTTACACAATCTTTTGATCTAGAAGTTAGAATTCCAATTTTTGTAATTTTTCTACAAACTTTTTGGCACGCTCGAACAATCCAATTCACACAAAAAAGACGAAACAAACAAACAATGGCACGCTCGGTGGGACTAAATTACGATGCCAACACTCAATTATAGATTCAATGGTGAATCCCATTTTTACTATGTCTCGGGATGCAGAATTTGTACCTGGTAATACAGGACAAGGATTTAATTCAATGGAGAGTTCTTTGGAGATTCTCACCGCTTTGCGCAATATGCAGAAAACGGTGGATAACATGACCAAAATGCTCATTGATGCTTTTGCACAGAATCAGATAACAATGGCTCCAATAGAAACCAGAAGGGTTCAAGCGAAGCCAACAATGGCTTTTTCTCCTACAAAGGGGAAGGAAGATGTGATGGTGCTTAACCCACCACAACAAAGGAAAGAGGATACAAAAATTCATAGTAGTTCCCTATTGGAACACTATCCCACTCCTTTACCAAAGAAAGAGCCAAACTATGCAGACACAAGCCACGTGGGAGAAAGTAGGCTTGAGGTATCAGTCCTGGTGCAAAAAAAACTGAACAGAAATTGCCCATAAAAAATCTCCCTACGAAGAAGCAGAAAGATCCCAATAAGAAGAAGCCTAAGTCTTTGATCGATTCGGGGGCATCCTTGAACCATTTGAACAGAGGTGCATATTTTTGGTTCTAAGGTACTTCATTTACATCTCTGCTTATAATTATGTATCCTTTTGGACTAGGCAAAGACCAATGGATATTTATTATTTGAGGAGATTACTTAGAAGTGTTGTTGGGGAAGAAAGAAATAAAAGGCTAATAGTAGCTCTCTGTTAGTTGTGTTTGTTGGTCCCGTGTGATTAGTTCCAAGGGAGGATTAGGAACTAATATAACTTTTTCCAAATTTAATTAAGCTGACTTAATATATTTTTATGAGTTAGTTAACTCAGCTTTGGTCAGCACGGCCGATTATAGTGTAATACAGCTTTAGTCTGATGTTGACTAGAACTATTTTACGTATGAGTTGGGAATTGACACTATTGTGGTCAGCTTCCAACTCAGCACTCTTATTTACTCAGTATTAGTTTAAAAAATTTATATACTGAGTAAATATGACAAGCAACACATACAGATTTATATATATATTGAGAGAGAGTTAGAGATTACTCAGTACGACTTATCCTGGTTTGGCCTCTCCGCCTACGTCCAGTCCCCAGAGTCCCTCCGGGCTTTTTAAATCCAATACTGAGCTCTTTAAAGGTAGAGCACAAACCGTTTACAAGGCACTTGAATATGCAAGAGTACCTTCCTCTATTCGTCTACTCAACTCCTACTAAGTGCTATAACCAAACACATAGATTTCTCTACCACTAAGCACTCAACACCGAGTACTCAGCACAACACTCTCAATTTTACAATTGATACAAATTGTTCCTTTCGAATGAAGAACACTTTAGATGATTATAGAAAATCAATCTAGCTTTTACACAAGAATAGTAATTTGGTGTAAGATCTCTTTTGGCTTTTGTGTGCTTTGTATGTATACTCTTTTTGTTCTTGTTGTGATCGGCTAATGATCCAAGAATGATCATGTCCTTATATAGTTGAGGTCTGAAGCAGAAATGGTTTGAACTTTGGATTTGTCCGTTGATCCAAACGACTCCTTTTTGAGACAAGTTCTGGTCAACTTCAGTTTTGCAGGCCAATCCTATCGTCTAAATTCCGCAGGCGTCAGGCTTGTCTTCTTCTTGCAGATTTCGTCTTCTTGTGCTAGTTTGTCTTTTTGCTAATCGAACAGTTGACCCATGCATCTCGAAATTGGCTTTTGCATAATTTCAAGGTTCTGGATTGGTACAGACAGTTGTCGGATCTTGTCTTTTAGCAAATGGATCATTCATGCTGTCCTGAAGATCACTCAGCTTGACTTTGATAGCCATTGTCTTTGATTGTTCCCAATTCAGCTCTTTTACTCAGCTTTCATGGTCAGCTTCGTTCTGCAAGACATAGTTCTCAAGAAGACTTTTCTACTTTTGATACTGAGTTCCGTTCTACTCAGCTTCTTGATCCTTAAGCTTCCGTTCTGAAGATGACTTATCTTCTCTCACGATGAGTTCCACTCTACTCAGCTTGTGCTGTAATTTTGTGCTGACTTCATCATGTCTTACTTTTTATTTTTATTTGTATTTATATTTATACTCAACATTGAACAAGCATATTAGTACAATTAAATCAAAGCACTTTAAATTTAATTGTCCCTTAATCATGGTTTAACTTAAATAATTTTATCAAATCAAAATCATGTGGAAAGGTGTTTCAACAAACTCCCCCATTTTGATGTTGGCAAAATATTTAATTGATGGAACTCAGCATTGAGATTCCCCATGATTGAAATTCTTTTTATGTTTCTAAAATTAATCCCCCGTAAGGGTTGCACCTATTGACTTAACTTAACTCTAAACCTTCTAAGATTCAATTGAGTAAAATTAAGGCATGCTTGTACTGACTTAGTTCAATTCTAGACCTTCCAAGATCTAATTCAGACGAGCCTAGGTCAGCTTTTCAGAAGAGGTCAAAATGTGAAATATGTTTTGACT
The DNA here is from genome assembly GCF_963576675.1 of Euphorbia lathyris. Classification (NCBI taxonomy): domain Eukaryota; kingdom Viridiplantae; phylum Streptophyta; class Magnoliopsida; order Malpighiales; family Euphorbiaceae; genus Euphorbia; species Euphorbia lathyris. Next base: position 40,853,315 of record NC_088917.1, on the reverse strand, counting down.
TAGTAATATGAGTATATTCCTTTTCTTTTGTTTGTTTGTTCAATTAAGACAGTTCAACATTAAGCACAATATAAAATCAATCAATTTGGAATAAAAGATGCGTGATTCTATAGATAGTCAGCAAGACAACATACACAAAATAGATACAAGTCAAGAATGAAGGCTAGCAAACTATTTCTTCCTATTGACTTGGACATGGGCAGTATTGATTTTGCCTTTTCCCTTTTGCTGCTGACTACCAGACGCTTCTCCTACGTGCTGAGTTCTATCAGCTTGTTTTTTCTCCCCCGTTTTGCCACCATTAGGCGGAGGAGGAACGAAAGTGTCGTTGAGAGCAGCACGAGTTAATCTCACTGAATAAGCCTTAAGCCTTTTCGTGCTTTCTCTTAGACCATAAAAAACGGGTATACCATCGTCTAAGGTATCACGGGGAATTCGGATAGAGGCACTGAACATACTGAGTATATACTCTTGGGATTTCCCAATCCATGTGATTGTGTCAGTCAGCTGGGCATAGGCTTGATAGTACATTTTAAGCAGACCCGAATCATAAAACTGACGTTGAGCGTTTGTGTGGCGCACATGTTTGTAGGTGGCTCGAGAGTATTGCAACAGTTCGTTCGTTTTGAGTTGGTCAGTTTCCATTTCCTCCTTACTCAAGTTAAGTAGACAGATAGCTTTGCTAATTTGTTCGACCGAACATTGAGAAGTTGAGGAGATTAGCTCGCGAGTGCCGGTCAGCTCAGAGTTCAACTTGGTAAAATATTGATTCAACTCAGCAGAGGTAGCATAGCCCGTGTTGACTGTAGAAAGAGCATTAATTTGGCCTTGAAGGGAATCCATGTGATTCACCATCATTAACTGTAGTTCGGCCAGCTTGACAATGGATTCTTGCTTGGGTTGCTGTGTTTGGACAGTTGCCATTACACTTACCAGATCTTTGAGACCCTTGATCTCATTGAGGAGCTGAGTGATAGACAAGATTTGTGGAGACTCAACATTAGCATACCCAGCAGCATCGGCATGAGAAGTATTCAAATCCTGAAGACTAGTTTGAGCGGAGTCAATAATGCGACGTCCGGACTTAGTAGCATGAAGATAGGCATATGTTGTTTCAGAAATTGACTCAGTTGCCGAAATTCGAGTGGAACCAGAGGGGCCAGCATGGTCAACAGTTGGGCTTTTATTTAAGTCAGCTGCATGAACTGACTTATCAATATTCTGCGATATTGGAGTGGAAGGAGGTGGATCAGCAGAGATATTGGCCTGCTCAATGTTGGTTTGAGTTGGTGCAGGAGGAGTCAACTTAGTTTGAGCAGGATTTTCCTTAGTATGCTTTTCATGTTGAGCAGCTTGGACTTCGAGCTCTTGCTCAGCAGGAATTGGATTTTCTGGAGTCTTGGCTTGTTCCTCAGGATGAGTAACAGAGGCTTGCTTTTGCTGAAGTTCTTGTAGAGAAGGCTCAGTAGGATTGGAGAAGAATTTGAACTGCATATCTGATAGATCAGTAATGGGATCCCGCAGAGGAGAGTCACCCAAAAGATCAATAACTGGTGACTTCTGAGCCTTTTTCTTAAGTCTTCTCAACTTCTTAGCCTTTGGAGGAGAGGGGTCAGCTCGAATAGAATCAAGAGATTCAGAAGGTGAATTTACCCTTAGGTCAGTATTGAGTGCATCCCCGGCTATGTTTTGCTCTTGGAACTCAGCATCAACTGTTTTACTTGGCACAGTTGGATTCTCAGCCTGCTCAATATCCGCTGTTTGTTTGTGCTCAGCATTATCTTCCTGACCTGGCTCAACATCATCATGCTGACCTTCATCGTTTCTTAGTTCTTCTGCTTCTTGGTCAGCAGGGATTTTCTCAAGGTCAATCTCTTGGCTTTTCATAAAGTGGGAATCATCAGAAACAGCAAAACCAAGAGGGACAGCATCAATTGGACTTATACCAGAAGATTTCTTCTTCTTCCTCAGAGATGTTTCCTCACTCTCTTTTTCAGTCTCAACTTGCCTTTTTCTTTTCTCTGCTGACTTAGTTGTGTCATGAGTTTGTCCAGCATCAACTTTCTTCCCCTTTGATACAATCCTGATTTTCTTTGGAACAACATCAACATCTTTGGAACAGGTTTGAATTGCTTTCCTCTTTTTCTCTCACTTGGCTTGGTCAGCAGGTTCAGCCATGGTGTTTTTCCCTTCTTTGGGCTGCACATCCTGTACCTCATCAACTTCTTCCTCATTTTCCTCGATGGCCTCTTTTCCCTTTTTAGACTTGAGGGCTTGGTCGTATACTAGCCCGAATAGCAGAGCTGCAGTGATTTCAGTTCCGCAAGACTCAGTCTCATTAATCAAGTCTATTTGATGATCTTCCAGGATTCTGGTAATGAGGGACCCCAACCTGAGTTTCCCAGTAATTTGTTGAAGTGCTCCGACAAGAAACACCGGCATTTTGAGTGGTTGATAGGTCAGCATGTGCCAGATGAAGCACTGCTCAAAGTTTGAAGCGGATGATGCTGAGTTGATCTTCGGGAAGATAAAGTTAGTTAGCAAGTAGTGAGCCATATTTTGATTCTGACCCATGCATGTATTGGCTATTTCCCCTTTGTGATTCTCCGATTTACAGAACGTCACGGCGTGGTCAAGTTTCTCCTTTGTGGTCCTGAATTCTTTCCTTTTGGCTGACAAGTTTAGCAGGGTTGCTAGATAGGTTGGGGTAATCGTTATCTTTTGGCCTTTGACATGGGTTACCAGATGGTCAGCATCTTCTTCGTCAACACAGAGGTTGGAGTAGAATTCCCTTACTAACCTAGGGTAGGCTTTACCAGGAAAGGAGAAGAGTCCAGCCCATTCATTCTTTAAGATCCATTCACAGAACGGTTGCTCAGCCGTTACGAAGCTCGGAGAAAACCACCGACAGCGAAGCACCTCATGGTTCTTAACACTTTTGTACACTTTGAGGAAAAACTTTTCCTTGGGCTGCTTGTCCTTCTTTTTCTTCTTCTTTTTCGAAGAGGTTGCGAGGTCAGTTTGAGGGCTCTTGCTTGGAGTTTGGTCATGCTGACCTTGTCCTTTGGTGGGTGTCTCGCTAAATTCCTACTGAGGAGGGGATTTAGGGTTTTCATCGGAGTGATTCTTGTCGTAATCACCACCGGAGAGATTCTGAGAGTCCGACATGATTTTCTCAGAGATTTTTTAGAGGTTTTTGGAATTTGGAGAGCGAAAGATTTGAATGCCAAAGAATTCGAATGTAAAGAGAGATAAGTGGGAATTCTTCCACTATTTATAGAGGTTCGAATTGATCCTATACGTTGAACTAGCCGTTTTACCTCGAGATGATCAATCGACAAAGATCCTGGCATTTATGACACATTCGGCACATGTGTTTTCTCATTATTTCTTACGTCATCCTAGGTGGCTATTTAATTCGCGTGCTAGCATTTAATGTTACAAGTGGGCTTTACTCAGTTTGTTAGAATACTAAATGTTTGTGGTACTGAGTGCACGGTTTTACGTAGAGGGTTTTCATACTACTTTTGTAACTCATCTTAAGGTAATCACTCAGCATGTATGTCTTTACTCAGCATAGGGTGATTTTCTATAACACATATTAAGCTCAGCATGTAGAAGTTACTAATTTAGCTCAAGTTACTCAGCATGGTAATCACTCAACATTCAATTAAGCACTTAGTATTATTGAAGAGGATTAGACATACCGATAGCTTCCGTTAATATGCTGAATTGCTCACGAGCCAAAGGCTTAGTGAAGATATCCGCAAGCTGATCATCTGTAGGTACGTAGGTCAGCTTGATCTCACCCTTGAGTACATGATCTCTAATGAAGTGATGCCTTATGTTGACATGCTTCATCCTGCTGTGTTGGATTGGATTTTTGGACAGGTCAATAGCGCTTTTGTTATCGCATTTGACTTCAATTGTTTCTGTTTTGACTCCGTAATCCTCAAGCTGTTGCTTAATCCATAGGACTTGGGCCACACAGCTTCCAGCAGCAATGTACTCAGCTTCAGTTGTTGATAGGGCTACTGATGATTGCTTCTTGCTGAACCAAGATACTAGACAGCTTCCTAGGAAGTGACATCCTCCTGAAGTACTCTTATGCTCTAGCTTATCTCGTCCATAGTCAGCATCAGTGTATCCAATGAGTGTGAAGTTATTTGAATTGGGATACCATAAACCTGCATTAACTGATCTCTGCAAATATCTAAAAATTCGTTTTACAGCTACAAGGTGAGATTCCCTAGGGTCAGCTTGATATCTACCGCAATAGCATACTGAGTACTGAATATTAGGTCTACTAGCAGTAAGATAGAGTAAAGAGCCAATCATACCTCAATATAGCTTACTATCTACTGACTTACCTTTCTCATCAGTGCATAGGCAGTGTCAGTACCCATTGGGGTTGATATGGGTTTACAATCTTCCATATCAAACTTTTTGAGCATTTCCTTGGCATACTTGGACTGACTAATAAAGATGCCATTCTTACCTTGCTTGATTTGAAGTCCAAGGAAGAAGTTGAGTTCGCCCATCATAGACATCTCGAACTCAGTTTGCATTTGTTTACTAAATTCTTTGCACATAGACTCGTCAGTAGCACTAAAGATTATATCATCTACGTAAATTTGTGCTAGCAATGTATTTTCACCCTTTTTCTTAATGAACAAGGTTGTGTCAGCTTTGCCTCTGACATAGTTCCTAGTCAGCAGGAAGTTGGTCAACCTCTCATACCAAGCATGTGGTGCTTGCTTTAGGCCATACAGGGCCTTCTTGAGTTTATAAACGTGGTTTGGAAATTTTGGATCTTCAAACCCTGGAGGCTAACTAACATATACCTCTTCGTTTATAAAGCCATTAATAAAAGCACTTTTAACATCCATTTGATATAGTTTAAAGTTCATATAGCTAGCATATGCACACAATATACGTATAGCTTCTAACCTAGCAACAGGAGCAAAGGTCTCACCGTAGTCAATGCCCTCTTGCTGACTATAGCCTTGGGCTACAAGTCGGGCTTTGTTTATGACCACATTGCCTTGCTCATCTAGTTTATTTCTAAAGACCCACTTAGTTCCTATGGTCTTTTGATTCCTAGGTTTGGGTACTAAATCCCATACCTCATTTCTCGTGAATTGATCAAGCTCCTTTTGTATATCATTGATCCAGTATTCATCGTGCTCAGCATCGGCGAAGTTCTTTGGCTCATTTACTGAGACGAATGCAACATTGCCGAGATACTTTCTAAGATGATCTCTTGTCATCAGCTTGTTGTTAGCGGCATCAAGAATGGACTTCTCTGAATGTCCTCTTGGGATTTTTATTTCTTTAGGTAATGTTAAGTTGTCTGGAATAGGTGTTTCTACAATATCTGTAGGAATAGATTGGTCAGCAAAGGTAATTTTGGGTTCGTGTTTACCTTTGGTCAGCCCTTGTACTGATGACTCAGTAGCTCCTGTTTGGTCAGCGGAAGCTGAGCTCGGTTCATCTTCGGCGGACTGAGTTGTCTTTCCTGCAGGGTCAGTTTCATCGAACTCTATATGGACAGACTCTTCAACAACTTGAGTTCATTTATTATATACTCTATATTCTTTACTGTTAGTTGAGTATCCTAAAAAGATCGTTTGGTCAGCTTTAGCATCAAATTTTGCAAGGTTATCTTTTGTATTGAGTATAAAACATTTACACCCAAAGGCACTAAAGTAGCCAATGTTGGGCTTTCGTCCTTTCCAAAGTTCGTATGGGGTTTTCTTAAGAATATGTCTAACTAAAGCCCTATTGAGTATGTAGCATGCTGTGTGGACAGCTTCACCCCAGAAATACTTTGGAAGCCTATTTTCACTCAGCATTGTCCTAGCAATTTCGACAATTGTTCTGTTCTTCCTTTCAACAACCCCATTTTGTTGAGGCGTTCTAGGAGCAGAGAAATTGTGGTCAATACCACCAGCTTCACAGAATTCGTCAAACTATTGGTTTTTGAATTCTCCACCATTGTCGTTTCTAATATGAGCTACTTTTAGGTCTTTGTCATTTTCAAGCTTTTTAATCAATGTGGTGAACATCTCAAATGTTTCATCCTTGCTACTCAGCAAGATGATCCAAGTATACCGAGAGAAATCATCTACAATGACTAAGGAGAATTTCTTACCGCCCAAGCTGAGTGGCTGGACAGGTCCGAAAAGGTCCAAGTGTAGTAATTCCAATGGTCTTTTGGTTGAGACAATGTTTTTACTTTGAAAAGACTTTTTCGTTTGTTTACCTTGCTGACAAGCATTACATAATTGATCTTTTTCAAATTTCAATTTGGGCAATCCCTCAACTAGTTGCTTTCTAGCTAATTTGGCTAGGAGGTCCATGCTTACATGACCAAGTCTCCTATGCCATAGCCAGGAGTTATCCTCTTTAGACACTAAGCATATATTTTTGGAAAACTGTTTTTCTAAACTCAACATATATACATTGTCAACACGAGGGGCAGTTAAAATCAAGTTGTTTGTTTTTCCCGTGAGTATCCGACACTGAGTAGCATCAAATATAACCTGTCTACCGCTATCACAAAGCTGAGCTACGCTCAATAGGTTATATTTGAGACCCTTAACTAAGGAGACTGACTCAATGGTGGGGTTACCTCCGATAGTACCTGATCCTACTATCTTACCCTTCTTATTGTCTCCAAAGCTTACGTTTCCACCTCGTTTAATCTCAAGTGTGATGAACTGAGTTTCATCACCAGTCATATGCCTCAAGCATGCGCTGTCAATATACCACAGTTTTGACTTCTCTATGCACCTCAGGCTCACCTGCATTTTGAATCATTCATCTTTAGGTACCCAATTCTTTTTGGGTCCTCGTTTGTTAGCATAAACAGGTGCAAAGTCATGTTTTAATTTGTGATGACATATTTTTAATGTGTTGCCATCTTTACCACAGAAGTCACAAAATGCTACCCTTTTGGGGTGACTTTGTTTTTGGTCAGCACCATTGTGCTGAACATGCCAACATACCTTAGTGGTATGTCCTTTCTTTCCGTAGAAGTCACATTGGACAATCCGCTTATTGTACCAACATGCATCTGTTGTGTGTCCCCTTTTTCCACAACAGTCACACTGGGTGAACTGTCTATGCTGACCTGTACCTGAGTACTCAGCATGGGACTTGTTTGAACCTTTTATTTGGTTCTGAAGGTTTGTGACATCCTTTCTCAGTTTCTTTGAATCTGATTGAACCTCCGAGACAAAATTGTGCATAATTTCCATGTTGCTATGCAAAGTTGAGTTGTCTTGGAGAAGATATCGGAGGTCACTAAGTTTGACCTCTTCAATCTCGTCACACCGCCTGCTGAGTGCCTTTATTTTCTTATTACACTTTTTAGTCAGTGTATATAAATCACTCAGGGCGTTAATCATTTCATTTCTAAGCAAGTGTAAGGATGTTACCTCATTTGAGTATTCCTCCTGTTCAGATTCTTCAGAGAGGTCAGCTTGCTCAGATCGAGTGTGGTCAGCAGCATCATCGGCCATGAAGCATATGTTTGCTGACTCGGTGGCATCAGCTTCAGATGATGTTGAGTCATCGCTGTCACTCCATGTGGCCACCATTGCCTTTTTGCTTCCCTTCTTGTCTTTCTTTAGATTAGGGCAGTTTGACTTAATGTGCCTAGTTTGATGGCACTCAAAGCATGTAACAGATTTGGAGCTGTCCTTTTTGTATTTGTCACTGGACTCAGCTTTGTACCTGTCGCCTCTTCTGAATGGCCTCTTGCTGTTATTTTCATTCTTTCTGAACAGCTTCTTCATCTTCCTTGTGAACATGGCCATTTCCTCATCGTCCGATGAGTCAGCTTTCATGACAAGTGATTTTTGTTTCTTGTCTTCTGACTTTTCTTTTGCTTCAAAATTTTTTCATAGAGATCTCATGAGTAAAATTAAATCAAAGCACTTAAATTTAATTGCCCCTTAATCATGGATTAACTTAAATAATTTTGTCAAATCAAAATCATGTAGAAAGGTGTTTCAACAATTATCTCCTCCTCACACTTACAACATGCATTTACTGTTGGTCCCGTGTAACGTGACAACATTAGTTCTAAGGGGGGGGGATAGGAACTATTCAAAAAAAATTTCCGTTAAGGCTGACTTCTTTTCTTTAAGAAAAGGTTTACACATTAGTGCTAAGTAGTTTAAGACACAAGCTTAGTCAACTGGTGACTAAGTCTGTTTCTTTTCGTGAGTCAGGAGATAGCACTAAAGTCTATTCCTGAACTCAGCTTCTCAGTGCACTCAACTCAGCGTGAGTTCGTTACTAAGTCAGTTTTATAGCAAGCAATATATAAAGGAGTTAAGGGTTAGAAATATGTTACTCAGCATACATATCCTGGTTCGGCCTCTCCGCCTACGTCCAGTCCCCGGAACTCGTTCCGAGCTTTTTGAATCCTCTACTGAGCTCTTTAAAGGTAGAGCACGAAACCTTTTACAACAGAAGCTGGCTATACAAGAGTACCTTCCTCTATTCCTCTACTCACTCCTATTACTACCGCTGAGTACTATAACCGAGTACTCAGCTTCTCCTTTCTATACTTCTAGAAATGATAAGTGTTTGTCCTAAACAACAATTGCTAAGACATTTTAGATGAATAAAATCACTCTAGACTTTTACACAAGATTGGAATTGGTGTAAGATTTGCTTTGCTTTTCTCACAGAACTTCAAGTATTAATTTGGTCAACGTTTCGACTAAATTGAAGATCTGCATCGAATGAAGCATTTGAGAGGCCTATTTATAGTGACACTTCAAGCACCGGTGATTTCGAATTTCGAAATAACCGTTAGAGGCAAACGGCTTCCTGTCGCTTTCACTCAGTACGTGTTCAGCATCCTCGGCCAATCAAATTCTTGTATCTTCTATCCTCGCCAGTGCTCAGCAGCTTTTCGTCAGATGAAACAGAATGTTCCCACATTTATGGCAAAGTCTTCCAGACAGCTTCCTGCGCCTTCTGAGCTTTACCCAAAGTAGAAATACTTTGTCTCCAAGTTTATTCTGTTCTGCCGCTGACTTGTACTTCTTGTCGTTCAACTCAGCAGCTTTATCTTGAAGCTATTGGTCGAAGGCTTCTCGATCCTTCTTGTTGTTGGGCTTATGTCTTACTCAGTACGACGGCGTTTTATCTTCATGGGCCATGAGGTCTTGATCTGTTGACTTGGGCTTGACTTCCACTTATGGGCCTTTAGGCTTTTTATCTTAATGTCTTATAAATCAAATAACTCAACAGAGCAAACACATTAGTATGAATAAATCAAAGCATTTAAACTTAATGCGTTGGAATATTTTTATCATTCACATAAATAATTTTGTCAAATCAAAATCATGTGGAAAGGTGTTTCAACATTTACTTCGAACAAAAAGCAAAGCATAAAGTGTAGAAAAGAAATAGGGTAGAAAAACTCCCTCAGGGGTGGCTGTCAACCCAACCCCGAATTTCCGATGCTAAATTTTCAAATCCAAGCCGCAGTCCTGAAAATCAATCTGGTGTCGGTGAATATTCCGATTAGAGGGTTCTGCCAATAGAAAAAAAATGAACATAAGAATAGAGAAATCAAAAGAAAAGAAAAAGTAAAAAGCGTAATAATTTTTTTTTCGGGTGCGTCTTGTCAAGATGAATATTGTCTCGACGAGACGACACAGAAAATTTTTTTTAAATAAAAAATAAAGAAATTTTTTTTTCGGGTGCGTCTCGTCGAGATGAACAGTGTCTCGATGAGACGATACGGGAAATTTTTTTATGCGTCTCGTCGAGATGAACAGTGTCTCGACATATATGAAGCATAGGCATATATATAGCTTACATTTATGAAGCATATATAGTAAAGGGATATATATGTTTCATTCACATATATGTGAGTTATATTGCTATGAACTTATCCTGTTTATGGTTGATGTTCTATTTAGGAAGCTAGAACTAACTATGAGTATGCGTATGAAGCATGATCCTGTTTATGGTTGAATATGCATGAATTGATTAACCATGCTCTTATACTATTTATGTTCATTGAGTATATGTATGAATCATGATCCTACGAGTTATATGTGATTGGCCACACTCTTATACTTTGAATGTTCACTGAGCATGTTTGAAGCATGTAGTAAAGGGTCATAAGTGAAATAATGATGCATGAACTGATTGCAGTATGTGTATAAACCTGCTTAGTGCTTAGTGCTACTTGTATATACCTTAATTAATGAAAAGAATTTGGTTTTGTAGATATCAAGGCTTGGGGATTATAGGCATAATAATGACTTTAAGATATACAGATCAAGTTCGATTTTGTTTCCCAATTCGATATGTATTGCTTTTTTATATATATTAATTACATTCAGGAATTTATTTGTACAAATGTAAACAGATTATAAGCATTGGTCTCCAATTAATTTAAAATCATTGATATACTGTATTTCATGTTCATTTGAGTATGTTTCATTATTCAGGTAAAAACCAGAAATTCATCCGAAGAAGAAAACAAAGACCCGCATCTAATTAAAAAATGTCATCTAAACAACAATAGGAAGACAAAAAAAATAAGCGAATCTGTCATCTGAAAACAAATTCATTGATATGATTGATTAAGACCTATGCCATCTGAAACAAACTACAATGACATAAATTATTATATAAACTGTCATCGCAAATACCAATATGCTAATTTTTCATATATCTACTGACATTTTTAATTATTATGATATCATGCAATCTCCTTATAGGTGACGGTAATAATAAATAGGTATGTCATCGTAACACGCGTACTATGATAGCATACAAATAGGCTTATGTCATGTGATGTGCCTTCACATGACAGAACACAACCGTCGTTTGAAGGTCCATCAGACTGTAGCGAGCCCCGTGACAGTTTTATTTCTTGCGGGACGACGATTTTTAACCGTCATCTGATAGGCTATTTGGCATAGTGAAACACCCTTCTAAACACTATCTACTAGTTTTATATAGGCGAAATCGGGTCTCCCACATCTCGTATCACTATAATTTGATCCTTGAAGTCATCAAACTTCAAAGAATCAACATTTTGAGTTAAAATCTTTCAATACAACCATATTTTGGAGCAAAAGCGGGTTCATAATCCATCTTTCAAATGTTTATTCTCGGGTTCGGGTTGCTGATCCACGTTCTCGTCTCGTGCTCGCGGTCCGCCATACACGATAAACTGGAAAAGCACTTAAGAGGTAACTTCTGAAGGGTTTTAAAACTCTCCTTTTTAATTGCAACCTATTTACATATTTTTTATTTCTTAATTTTATGGGTTTTTTTACACGAGGCAGGATATCTGTATCTAAGTCAGTCACAGATCGGCAACCTAGTTTCCGATCGGTGACCCCGTTACGATTGGGTACGTTGTGCCAGATCGGTGACAGAGACAGACATACATATTTTCGCTTCTGGTCCGGGTAGGATAAGATTCATCTTAATTCAGTAAATTTATCATTCCCCGCTTATACAACGACATAAAAACAATCTCGGGTAAAAGGGGTATTTTACTCATTTAAAGATATTAAACGGATTAGACATTTAAAATAGGTTGTGAATGTAATTACATGTTGTATGTTAGATCTTAGGCTTTAAAGAGTCCTATTTGATCGAGTCTGGCGTGGTAGTTAAATCTGAAAATGGGTCCCAATGTCCCGCGACTAACGTTTATTATTTTGCAGGTTTAATAGCTTTATTTATTAGGGCTAGAATTGATGTATTAGGGCTATTTGTGCCATTCGAATTATGATGTAATTTTTTTATCATTTCAGTATTTATTTATCTCTTTCAAACATTAAACGATATTTAAATGGAATTTGATTACAGATGTAAATGGTATTTTAATAAAGACAAGTCTACGAGTTTATTAATCAAACACTTACACGAACCAAACTCTGAAGAGATGACATGTTGTGAGCCCGTATGCCATCTAAGTTTTTGACATGTTCCCGAACATTAAAACTCGGGTGGCGACTCTGAAATAATTAAGCTAACCTAAAAACATGATAAATGAATTAGTAAATAAATCGAATGCATACACCGGAAGGGACATGCCAAGTGACGGTGTAATGTAAAAACGAAATCCCATTTGTCGAACTCCTCCCGAAAGGTAGGGTAATTGGGTTCCGCGACTGCTTACAATGGCGACTCTGCTGGGGAAAAAGTAAATGACTTAAACAACATAAGGGTTTGATGATTAATGAACCTAAAATTGTCTTTTTATTAATATATGTCTGTTGCATCACTGCACCATGTTGGTCCCTTATAACGTGACAAGTTAGTTCCAGGGGGGGGGATAGGAACTATTTAAAAAATTATCCGTTAAGGCTGACTTCTTTTTCTATGAAAAGGATTACACAGCGTCACTAAGTAGATTCAAGACACAAGCTTAGTCAACTTGTGACTAAGTCTGCTTCTTTACTTGAGTCAGAAAATAGCACTTAGAGTCTATTCCTGAACTCAGCTTCTTAGTAAACTTAACTCAGCGTGAGTTCTTTACTTAGTCAGTTTTCACAGCAAGCAATATATATTAAAGGAGTTTAAGGGTTAGAAAGATATTACTCAACAAACTTATCCTGGTTCGGCCTCTCCGCCTACGTCCAGTCCCCGGAACTCGTTCCGAGCTTTTTGAATTCTCTACTGAGCTCTTTAAAGGTAGAGCATGAAACCTTTTACAAATAGAAGCTGAGTATAACAAGAGTACCTTCCTCTATACCTCTACTCACTCCTATATCTACGCTGAGTACTATAACCGAGTACTCAGCCTCTCCTTTCTATTCTTCTAGAAATGATAAAGTCTTTGTCCTAAACAACGATTGCTAAGACACTTTAGATGATTGGAAATCACTCTAGACTTTTACACAATAATATGGAAATTGGTGTAAGGTATTTGCTTTGCTTTTCTCACAGAATCTTCGAGTATGAATTTGGTCAGCGTTTCGACTGCTTGAAGTTCTGTATCGATTGAAGCAAATGGATGGCCTTTATATAGTGACACTTAAAGCACCTGGTCATTTCGAATTTCGAAATAACCTTTGGAGGGAAACGGCTTCCTATCGTTGTCACTCTGGGCGTGCTCAGCGTCGTTGGCCAATGGGATTCACGCATCTTCTGTCTTCGTCAGTCTTTGGCAGAATGTTTCGACATTTAAGGAAAAGTCCATGAGACAGCTTTCTGCGCCTTCTGAACTTTTCCCAAAGTAGAAATACTTTGTCTAGAAGTTGAACATTTGCCTGCCGCTGTCCAGACTGCTTTGTCGTCCAACTCAGTAGCTTCTTCTTGAAGCTTTTGCCACGAAGGCTTCTCGATCCTTCTCTTGCTGAGTCGTCTTTTTAGTTGATACGGCTTCGTTTTGAACTCTTGGGCCGAATGGTATTGATGTGTTGACTTGGGCTTGACTTTCACTTTATGGGCCGTTGGGCTTTTTAATCTCAATGTCTTATACACAATTAAACTCAACATTGAACAAACACATTAGTGTAATAAATCAAAGCATTTTAAATTTTAATGTGTTAGAATATTTTTATCATTACTTAAATAATTTTGTCAAATCAAAATCATGTGGAAATGTGTTTCAACACACCACACTTGCATAGTTTGCACCGATACCCTATTAGCCCCGTTTTGTCGATGTGTACATTCCATATGTTCATGGAAGCCTTGGGTGTACATGTTTGCAAAACACTCATAGCTATACCCCTACAAATCGCTAGAACTCCTGAACAAAGAGAGGTGTTGGCAAGTACATCATGTTATAGGAGCCTTTGAAAGTACCCCCAGCTAGGTTAGTCCGAAGCTCATATAAGCAGCCCTAGTCATTTCCCTTAGGTTACCAAAACGTGCATCTGGTTACTTTGAGAGATGGATTTATTTATCCTAGTTGATGAATAAATTAAGTCAATTCCTAGAACAGATGAATTGACCATTTTGTATTGGAGGAATAAGGTTGGAAGGGAGTGTCGTATAAACGCGCTTTGATAATGTTTAAACCAGTCTGTCGGTTTTTTTTATCCTTTTCTTGATGTAATTATGTATAAATTTGAGTTGTAAGCTACATTTTTGTACCATATATTTTATTTTTTCAGTTGTGTCTGTTGGGGTTTAGTGTCCTCTAGACAATTGTTCCAGGATATAAACCTATTGTAAATGAATTGTTCTTTATGTCATTTGTTTTAATAAGATATGGTTTCATAACTGTATAAAGGCAACCACTTTTAAAGAACTAAATAAGTCTAAATAAAAGGAAATCCCTAAGTTTATTTAAAGTGATTATAAAGTGTTCATACAAGCATGAAGTGAGACAAAACATTATAATAAACTAATAAACTTAAAACCACCCCAAGTCAAGTGATATGTTTTGAATAGGGATTGACATAACACTGTTAAGACTTGCATGTAACAATGTTTTCTGTCGAGACAGAGAGCTGATCTCACAAGCTTCAGATATGTAGATACCTGGACAGTTACATGGATCCAATAAAAAGGTTCATTAGGATTGGGGGCCCGACTTGAGATAACAGGATGGGTAGATATATCCTTGTCACCTGTTCATCTCATTGGTATTAATAGGTATAAGTAATCTTAAGACTCAAAGGAATGTTAATTAGTGATTCTGGATTATGGAATGTGATGCTTTGATCCTGTTGTAACACGATCCATAACAGGGATGACTCTGGGGTGTGTACGGCAGACGTTGGGTATCATATGAAGTAATTGCATGATAGTTAACATTGGATTGAGCATTTGTCACTCCTGATAAATGGGAGATACGTCCAAGGATCGCTTGTGGAAGAATCGACTCTAAATCCTTGCAAGCTGATAGCTTAAGACTTCACTTAACCTATCTAATTGGAGTTAACTCAGCCTGTACAAGTAAAACGAACGTCTCGCTATATGTGACTTGACATAATCCATAGTCATAAGATTTTGTTCAAGGATGTAGTTGATAAAGGATCGAATTATACTGTAACTAATACGGAAAGGTCAACGACGGCATCAACTTGTCTTCTTATAGCTCTGGGGGAATGTTTCGGATCTTCCAATCACAGTTCGCGTACTCATTCCATTATACAAAGATTAAATGTAATTTTGAGAAATTAATTTAATGGTTGTATACGGATAAAAGCAATAAGAACCTAATGGGTCACGCATAAGACTTGGAACCCAAAAGAGAAACGAATATTAATTAATTAACGGAAGCCCAACTGAGTCCACTAAGACCCAATAATAGAGGGGACGATTTTATATGTAGGGACACATAAGGAATTAATTTAAATTCGGACAATTGTAATTAGATTATGATTATGAATTAAATTAATTATAGGATAAATAAGTTAGAAGGTTTATTGAGATTAAATTGCTCCTAATTATTATGCCGAAGTGGCATATGCTGAGTTCGCAGCTGACAGTTGATGAAACTCCCTTTGCAGTGAGTTTATATGGTTGACCATGGTCAGCTGGAGTTCGGCCAGCTTTATAATAGAGTCCTGCCTGGGCTGTTGAGATTGTAGGGTAGTCATGACACTTAGAAGATCCTTCATACCTTTGATTTCAGTGAGAAGCTGAGTGACAGATGAGAATGGAGTTGTCTCAACAGTGTTAGATTCAGCGACATTGGAACTTGATTGATGGAGGTCCTGGATCAGAGCTTGAGCTGAATCAACAATTCTGCGACCAGACTCAGAGGCAATGAGGTAGCTAAAGGATCCATCTTATTTTGGCCCAGATGTCGGAGGAGGAGTAGAACCGAATAAGGGCAGTGTTTGGTTCTGCTCGTCATTGGAAGGCCCAACATTGTCAGCGGCTGGCCTGGAATTTGGATTGTCAATTGAAACTGACTGAATCTGATTCTGCTTATTGAGTTGGGGAAGTGGAGGATCAGCAGAAAGAGTTGCTTGCTCAGTGTCAGGCTGAAGCTGACTAGGTGATGGAATGTTAGGAAGTTCAGTGTCCACCTGAGCAGGAAATTCCTTAGCTTGCTCAACAGTTTGAGGAGCGGAATCTTCGAGGACTTGCTCGGCATTACTTTGGTTGGCGGAGGCATTTAAGTCGGCATGTTCCTTTGGAGAAACAGAGGATTGATTTTCTAGTTTCCCTTGTTGAGACTCATGAGGGATTGAGAAGTATTTAAGTTGGACATCTGTAAGGTTGAGAATCTCATCCCTCAGCGGTGAGTCACCCATGAGGTCAATGACGGGTGGTTTGAAGGCTTTCTGCTTTCTCAGTCTCCTAAGCTTCGGAGGAGTAGGGTCACACGGAATAGACTCAATGGAGTCAGTGGGTGAGGCATCCCTTTGAACAACAGGAGCATTTTCTTGGTTCTCAGTTTCTTCTTCATCAACCAACTCAGTGTTGATTGGTTCAAGATGCTCATCATCTGCTGGTTCCTGATAGGGGTCAAAAACCCCTATCTTTGGGTACGGTTTTAGGACGGATTTTAGCGTTATTTAGTTAATAAGCGAGCAATTCTCGCATTTAAATGCTTTTGTGTGAGTTAGTTAGAAATTGGAAACGTTTTATTTACTTTTCGTTGTTTAGGCTCATTTTATGATCAATTTAGGCAAATACGGCCAAAATGGCATGCATATTATAATTCCGTTATCTTTTGAAGCTAATTGATCCGTCAAAAGTCCCACCAAACGAAGCGTTTGCTCAAATAAGCGATTGGCGGGTCAATTTAGCCCTTGGACTAATGTTGTTTGGAGTTTATGTGCGTGTGCAGGTTAAAACATGATCAAATTTCAGGCAAAAATCGAGTCTCGGGGACTCCCGACAGTCGCTCGGCGAATTGAGCATCGGCGCGCAGCCCAGGCACTGCCCAGGCACTGTGCCTGCTCGCCGAGCAGGCCGCCAGGCGCCTGCTCGCCGAGCAGCTCGCCCTGCTCGGCGAGCAGACCTGCGGGAATTGGTCAAAAAGACCAATTCCGCCCCCACGAAGCCACGATGGACCCCACAACTTCGTACATCAATAAGGACACGAATTAGGTCAAGAAAAGGGCCCGAACCGCGTCTATAAATAGAGTTTTTCCAATGTAAATTAGATATCTTTCGTTTTTGTAAATTATTTTAGCTTTCCCCTTGTAATTCCTCTCCATCTTCTCCATATCTTCTTCAACCTCCATTGAAGCTCCTTCAAAGCTTTTCCTCGAGGAATTATCAAGGTCCGTCCTTAAGATTAAGTCGCTGGCTGCAGAGTAAACAGGTTCCCTGAAAGGGATTTTTGTATCTCCTTTTATCTTTCCTTATTTGTACTCTTTGATACAGTTGCCGAACTTGACTTATTGTATCTTGTGACAATTATCTTCGCCTTTGATAATAATTTAGCTCTTGTTTTGTTCTATGATTATTTGTTTAATCTTTGTCTTACGCTTTATTCAATTGGTTTAACTCATTCAAAAGCCCCAAAATCTAGTAGGCACATATTGCGAGCTGAATCTGACCTAGTCAGAGCCTAGGAGATTGACGACCTCTTAGTTGATTAAGCGCCAATTTACTGAGCCTTAGACCTAGTTTCGGCCTTAGGGAATCACACGCTAGGAACCTCAGGAGGGTAAGTAGGGTTAATCGCCTTGAATACAAGTGACTCAGATTAGGTTTTTATTCAATAGACTTGATAATCTATCTTCATTATTATCGTTCATACCATGTTCCTTCGGATAATTTCATTAATGAAAGATCAATTAGGGGTAGAGTAACTTAGTTAGGCGTAGAATAACTTAGTTAGAATTAGATAACTTAGTTAGAATTAGATAACTTAGCTAGGATTAGTACAAATCAACCTAGGAGTAGATTAATTAAAACAAACCAACTCAAAACCCCCTAAGCCTAGATAACATCCGAGATCGAGTAGCTCGGTACTTGCAGAAATAAATCCTGTGGATGATAACCTGGACTTAAACCAGAAATTTATTACTTGATAACGATGGGGTACACTTATCCCTCAGATCGGGTTCTTCGCGGAATCCGCATCAAGTTTTTGGCGCCGTTGCCGGGGATTTATTTCTTCTGCAATATCGAACCAAAGGTCGATTTGTTAGTTTAGGCATTCATTGTGAATATCCTTTGTTTATAATCGTTTATACTTGGTTATATATAATCCTTTATACTTTTCTTTTTGTGAATATTTGTTTTTAATTTTTATTGTTATTTCTAATGATTCTTCTTTTTTGAGAAAATGGCTAGAAACAATGGAACTAAGGAGTCTATTACGCATTTGCTTAACTTTCTATCTACTCACGAAGATCAAACTGACGATTTGTATGCCTCAATTAAAAATTTATGCATACAAAAAGGGATCCTAGTTGATTCAACCGCGGACGAATCAATTAAAGAACCCAATTTGGTAGGTCAGGTTGATAAGGTAATATCTTTTCCCATTAACAATGAAGAACTGATCCCTAATTATGAGAAACCAAAAGTTTCAATATTAATTGAGGAATCAGTTGAAATTGAGCCTCTAGAGAAGAATCCAAAAATAGAAGAGTTCGGATTTGCTCCAAGTCCAGAAATTTTCATTCTCTTTGATTTACCAAGGGAATCAAAAAGGGAGCAAACTAAATTTTTTCATAACTTGTTTAAATTTTATCCTTTGTTTTTATTAAAATTCTTTGAAACTGATAATCCGTTTTGCAGGTACGGATTATTTATTCAGGAATTTGAATTCCTAACGCGAATGTCAGCATACACCTAGGCGGAAATTCTATGTCGAGCTCACCGACTATAACGTAGCGCTTCTTGGGAGGCAACCCAAGTTTTAATAAAACTTTTCAGGTTTATTTTATTTAGATTATACATTGATCTTTTAGTTTAGTCTTTTTAGTTTTCTTTTACGTTTTTTTTAAGTGTTCATTTAAAAAAAAAAATAATAAAATAAAAAAAAAATAAAGAAAAAAATATAAATAAATATTTTTTTTAGTTGTTTAGTTTTCTTTTATTTTATTTTATTTTTTTATTTTTAAGTTTTCAGGTTTAAAATAAAATTAAAAAAAATATATTTTTTTTGGCCCAGGAGGCCCAGCTCGCCGAGCTGGGCACTCCAGCTCGGGCGAGCTGGGCACTGCCGCCCAGCTCGGGCGAGCTGGGCGCTGGCGCCCAGCCCGCCGCTGGGCACTCCGCCCAGCACGCCGCTGGGCACTGCGCCTTGCCTGTCGCCGGGCACTGCGCCCAGCCCGCCGCTGGGCACTGCTGCTCGGCCGCGATAAGCAAACTGTTCGAGATTTTTTTTTTTAAATCCCGAATGGAGCTGAAAAATAATAATAATAATAATAAAATTTGCACCGCAAATCATCAAATTTTTGGCGATTGCGATAAAATCCGTAAGTTTTCTTCTCCACCCTAACTTTTTGCACTTGTACTTTATGGTTTGTGATGCAATGTTGGAACTTATTGCATATTTTTAGTGTGAGGAGGAGGGGTAGACAAACTTACAAAAATTGTATAATTTTTAAATTTTTGTTGCGTCGTGTCTAGTTTAGTTTTGCGTTTTTCGGGCTTTATTTGGTTTTGCATGTTTAGGACCTAAAACCGTGAACCTCCTTCGAATCTAAACTTCGTTATTTGTCCTTGAGGGCTGAGAACCGAATCTAAGATTGCATGACAACTAGTTTGTGTGTAGGACACAATCCTTGTATCTATAAAAGCATGAGCTAAAGTTTGCATTTAGACCCTACTTTTGAAGAAATGCTAAAATCATTACCTAGGTCGATAACTTAAGAATTCAAGGCATGTGATGTTGAACTTGAGTTTGGGGAAAACTAGTAAACACAAAATTGAAACCCAAAGAATTGTGAGTTGAATTTGAGCCTAAGAGCGAACATCAAAAAGCTCTTTTTCTTGACATTTTTGTGTGAATGCTTTGACTTGTGGAAAGATTACAGATTTTGCACCTAATACTGTGTTGAACCTACATGCAATGATTTGAGATGATAAACGATGAATCAGCCTCACTAGAATTAACCCTTTTCTTTACCTTATTTTCTCTTTTTCATCCACTCTAGGAAGCCCTTTGAGCCTGTATTTTTGTAGTTTATAGATTTTTCTTTCGTTCTAACCCAATTTTTGCAAGCCATCACTTGGTTTGTTACTTAACCCTAAGTTTTTGCAAAGCTCACATCGAGCCTTTGTTTTCCTCTAGCGCTTTGTCTTTGTTTATGGCATCATAGTAGCAAGCCAAAAGGCTAAGAAGTGATTGAGCATCACTATCCAAAAAAAAAAGAAAAAAAAAGAGAAAAACAAAAAAAAAGAAAAGAAAAGAGACGAACAAAAAGGAGAACTTCATTCCTCAGTTCTTAAAATCAAAATGTCTTAAGAAAAAAAAAGAAGAAAGAAATAATGAATAAAAAGCTCAGTCACTTCATATTTGCTAAAGCCATTTGAACTTTGTTTTTCTAGCGCTAGAACTATTAACCCTTGTTGTACCTTTAACCCTCTAACCACATTACAACCCCAATTCGATGTTGTTTTTGATATCATCGGAGTTATATAGCATAGTAGAGGAACTCGGATGAACGTGCAAAATCAACGTAATCCTAAGCAAGAACATAAGCCGAGAGTAAACACTTTAGCCACCAAAAATTGTGTGAAATGAGTGAACTACCTATGGTGAGGTGTTTTACTTAGCGATCCCCTCAAGCTCGTTTAATTGAACATGTGTCCTTTTTCTTAAAACATATGACCTATGATAATTGAAATGCGGCTTTTGGATATCGTGTCTCTACTTTGTATTTCCGAATGCATGTAATTACAGATGCTCAAAATTGTGTCAAGCACCTAGTCAAACCGGGAGGTTTTCTAGCTTGCTTGTGATTACGGGTTTAGTTTTTTAGTTTACTTGGGGACAAGTAAAGTTTTAAGTGCGAGGAGGTTTGATAGGGGTCAAAAACCCCTATCTTTGGGTACGGTTTTAGGACGGGTTTTAGCGTTATTTAGTTAATAAGCGAGCAATTCTCGCATTTAAATGCTTTTGTGTGAGTTAGTTAGAAATTGGAAACGTTTTATTTACTTTTCGTTGTTTAGGCTCGTTTTATGATCAATTTAGGCAAATACGGCCAAAATGGCATGCATATTATAATTCCGTTATCTTTTGAAGCTAATTGATCCGTCAAAAGTCCCACCAAACGAAGCGTTTGCTCAAATAAGCGTTTGGAGTTTATGTGCGTGTGCAGGTTAAAACATGATCAAATTTCATGCAAAAATCGAGTCTCGGGGACCCCCGGCAGTCGCTCGACGAATTGAGCATCGGCGCGCAGCCCGGGCGCTGCTCGGCGAGCAGCCCAGGCACCGCCCAGGCACTGTGCCTGCTGCCTGCTCGCCGAGCAGGCCGCCAGGCGCCTGCTCGCCGAGCAGGGCGCTGCTCGTCGCGAATAGCCCTGCTCGGCGAGCAGCTCGCCCTGCTCGGCGAGCAGACCTGCGGGAATTGGTCAAAAAGACCAATTCCGCCCCCACGAAGCCACGATGGACCCCACAACTTCCTACATCAATAAGGACACAAATTAGGTCAAGAAAAGGGCCCGAACCGCGTCTATAAATAGAGTTTTTCCAATGTAAATTAGATATCTTTCGTTTTTGTAAATTATTTTAGCTTTCCCCTTGTAATTCCTCTCCATCTTCTCCATATCTTCTTCAACCTCCATTGAAGCTCCTTCAAAGCTTTTCCTCGAGGAATTATCAAGGTCCGTCCTTAAGATTAAGTCGCCGGCTGCAGAGTAAACAGGTTCCCTGAAAGAGATTTTTGTATCTCCTTTTATCTTTCCTTGTTTGTACTCTTTGATACAGTTGCCGAACTTGACTTATTGTATCTTGTGACAATTATCTTCGCCTTTAATAATAATTTAGCTCTTGTTTTGTTCTATGATTATTTGTTTAATCTTTGTCTTACGCTTTATTCAATTGGTTTAACTCATTCAAAAGCCCCAAAATCTAGTAGGCACATATTGCGAGCTGAATCTGACCTAGTCAGAGCCTAGGAGATTGACGACCTCTTAGTTGATTAAGTGCCAATTTACTGAGCCTTAGACCTAGTTTCGGCCTTAGGGAATCACGCGCTAGGAACCTCAGGAGGGTAAGTAGGGTTAATCGCCTTGAATACAAGTGACTCAGATTAGGTTTTTATTCAATAGACTTGATAATCTATCTTCATTATTATTGTTCATACCATGTTCCTTCGGATAATTTCATTAATGAAAGATCAATTAGGGGTAGAGTAACTTAGTTAGGCGTAGAATAACTTAGTTAGAATTAGATAACTTAGCTAGGATTAGTACAAATCAACCTAGGAGTAGATTAATTAAAACAAACCAACTCAAAACCCCCTAAGCCTAGATAACATCCGAGATCGAGTATCTCGGTACTTGCAGAAATAAATCCTGTGGACGATAACCTGGACTTAAACCAGAAATTTATTACTTGATAACGACGGGGTACACTTATCCCTCAGATCGGGTTCTTCGCGGAATCCGCATCAGTTCCTCAGTGTCATCCTGACCACTTTCTTCTTCTTCAGACTCATCATCCAGTTCTTCTTCTTCTAACTGGTCATCCAACTCTTCTTCAACAAACTGACCACCCAATTGGTCTTGGTCTTGTTCTTCCTCAACCTGTTGCTCAGCGTCAATCCCTTGACTCTGTGCATAATGTGAGTTAGGGGGAACGACGATATTTGTTGGCATGGCCTCAATAAGTCTTAACTCAAAGTTGAGCTTCTTCCTCTTCCTTAATGGTTGGTCATCAACCTCTCTTTCTTCTATTTCAGGCTCAGCTTGCCTAGGTCTTTTCTCAGCTGACCTAGATCCACCCTGACCTGGTTGAATCTGAGGCTTAGTTCCTCCGCAGAAAAATTTAAGCTTCTTTGGGGCAGGAGCAGCTGCTTTAGAGGTGCTCTGGACATCCTTCCTCTTTCTTTGAGTTCTTCCCTTTCGAGTCACTGCCCCCTCAGTGTTCTGGACAGCTTCCCCTTTTCCTTCCTTCGCCACAATTGGTAGGTCATATGCCAAACCAAATAGGGCAGTAGCTGTAATTTTGGTTCCCTGAACTTGGATTTCCAAAACCGTGTCCACTTTGTGATCCTGGAGGATTCGAGTGATGAAGGAACCCAGCCTAAGGGTTCCTCTACTTCGTAGAAACCCACCGATTATGAAGACAGGCATGTTTATCGGCGTGTAGGTCAGTATGTGCCATATGAAACACTGCTCGAAGTTGGTTGCTGAGTTGGTGCAGTTGATTTTAGGGTAGAGGAAATTTGTCAGTATGTAATGGGCCATCTTTTGATGCTGACCCATGGAAGTGCTTGAAATTTCACCTACATGACCCTCAGGTTTGCAGAAGGTCTGAACTTAGTCGGTTTTCGTATGGTCACCAGATTTACGAAGTATAGCTCCTTCGTTTTTCAGCTTGAACAGTGAGGCTAGATATGCTGGGTTGATGGAGATGTTCTTTCCTCGAACATGAGTTGCTAGGTAGTTCCTGTTATCATTGGCAACTTTCAGGTTGGCGTAGAATTCTCGTACCAACTCAGGGTAAGTGGGATCCCAAACTGAGAATAGCTCGGTCCAGCCATTGTTCTTGATCCACTCACAGAAAGGCTGCTCGGCATCCACGAATCCTTGTGAGAACCACCGCGAGTGGTCAATCTTCCACCCCCTCACACTCTCGAAGACTTGAGTGTAGGTGTGTTGTACTACTTTCTTACCCTTGTCCTTTTGCTGTTGTTTCCCTTTGGAAGAGGTGGCTTGGACAGCTTGAGCTTTCTTGCTCAGCGTAGTAGCTCCAGCGAGATTACACTGAGTAGGAGAAGTGGGATTGTCATCGGAGCGGTTATGGGAGAGACCGGCACCGGAGATGTTCAGAGAAATTTTAGTCATTTTCTCAGATAAGTTTTTAGGAGGTTTGGGAACTTTGAGAGAGAGAGTATGAATGCCAAAGATTTCTAAGCGTAAAGAAATAGAAGTGGGAATTCATCCACTATTTATAGAGATGTTGAGTTAATCCAAGGCGTTGAGTAATCCGTTTTGCCTCGAGATTCTCAATCGACAAAGATTCTGGCATTTATGACACATACGACACGTGTGTTTTCTAATTATAGCATATACGTCATCCTAGGTGGCTATTTAATTCGCGTTCTTTGCATTAAAGTTTGCAACGGCTCTTTACTCAGTGTTAAGAATTTCAAGCGTTTAAAATTCTGAGTAGTCAGTGTTAGGCAAAGGAATAGATCTTATGCGTAGAAGCTCAGCTTGAGGTAAATACTCAGCATGTATATTTATCTACTCGGCATGTAATAACACATCATTCAGCATGGTAATTCACTCAGCATGCATACTATGCTTGGAATTTATTGAAGAGGATTGAACATACCAATGGCTTCTCTAAGTATGTTGAATTGATCGCGAGCCAGTGGCTTTGTGAAGATATCAGCAAGCTGCTCATCCGTTGGGACATAGGTCAGCTTGATCTCACCCTTGAGTACATGGTCTCTAATGAAGTGATGTCTGATGCTGACATGCTTCATCCTACTGTGCTGGATTGGGTTCTTTGATAGATCAATTGCACTTTTGTTGTCACATTTGACTTCAATTGTCTTAGTCTGAATGCCATAATCTTCAAGCTATTGCTTAATCCATAGGACTTGAGCAACACAGCTTCCAGCAGCAACGTACCCAGCTTCAGTGGTTGACAGGGCTACTGACGCCTCCTTCTTGCTGAACCAGGACACAAGACAGCTCCCAAGGAAGTGGCATCCTCCTGAGGTGCTTTTTCGTTCAAGCTTGTCTCGTCCGTAGTCAGCGTCAGTGTATCCAATAAGTGTGAAGTCATGAGTGTTGGGATACCATAAACCTGCACTCACTGAGCCTTGCAAATATCTAAGGATTCTTTTTACAGCTATGTAATGAGATTCCTTAGGGTTAGATTGATATCTAGCACAATAACATACTGAGAACTGAATGTCCGGCCTACTAGCAGTTAAGTAAAGTAGAGAACCAATCATACCTCGGTACAATCTACTGTCTACTGACTTACCATTCTCATCAGCGCAGAGGACAGTGTCAGTGCCCATTGGGGTAGATATTGACTTACAATTCTCAAGTTCATACTTCTTCAATATCTCCTTAGCATACTTAGTTTGACTGATGAAGATGCCATTTTTCCCTTGTTTGATTTGAAGTGCAAGGAAGAAGTTGAGTTCTCCCATCATTGACATTTCAAACTCAGTCTGCATCTGCTTACTAAATTCCTTGCACATTGACTTGTTAGTGGCACCAAAAATAATGTCATCAACATATATTTGAGCCAGCAGGGTATCTTTACCCTTCCTCTTAATGAATAAGGTTGTATCAGCTTTACCTCTGACATAATTTCTAGTCAGCAGGAAACTGGTCAACCTCTCATACCAAGCACGTGGTGCTTGCTTGAGGCCATAGAGAGCCTTTTTGAGCTTATAAACGTGGTTTGGGAATTTAGGATCCTCAAACCCTGGAGGCTGATTAACATAAACTTCCTCGTTTATAATTCCATTAAGGAATGCACTCTTAACATCCATTTGAAACAGTTTAAAGTTCATATAGCTTGCATATGCACATAAAATTCTAATAGCCTCTAGCCTTGCCACTGGGGCAAAGGTCTCACCATAGTCAATACCTTCTTGCTGACTGTAGCCCTGAGCTACAAGTCTTGCTTTGTTTCTGACCATGTTCCCTTGTTCATCCAGCTTGTTGCGGAAGACCCATCTTGTTCCTATGGTCTTCTGGCTTCTTGGTTTTGGCACTAGATCCCATACTTCATTTCGTCTGAACTGACCAAGTTCTTCTTGCATTGCATTCATCCAGAATTCGTCATACTCAGCTTCAGCGAAATTCTTTGGTTCCTGGATTGAGATGAATGCTATGTTGCTGAGGTATCTCCTGAGTTGATTTCTAGTCATCAAGGTATTCTCAGCGGCATCAAGAATGGCACTCTCTGAGTGACCTCTTGGTATCCTAATCTCCTTTGGTAGATTGATGTCTTGCGCTGGTTGTGTTTCAACAATCTCTGTAGGTGTAGATTGGTCAGTGAAAGTAATTTGAGTTTCACTTTTACCTTTGGTCAGCCCTTGAGGGAATGACTCAGCGGCTGTTTCTTGGTCAGCGGGTGCTGAGTGTGGGTCATCCTCAGTCAGCGGCTTGTATCTACCTGCAGGGTTAGTTTCATCGAACTCAACATGTACTGACTCTTCTAAGACTGGAATTCGTTTATTGAAAACTCTGTATGCTTTGTTGTTTGTTGAGTAGCTTAAAAAGATAGCTTCATCAGCTTTTGAGTCAAACTTAGCTAGGCTATCTTTGGTATTTAAGATAAAACATTTACTGCCAAATGCACGAAAGTATCCAATGTTGGGCTTTCGTCCTTTCCAAAGTTCGTAAGGGGTTTTCTTTAGTATAGGTCTAACAAGAGCCCTATTAAGAATATAGCACGCTGTGTTGACAACTTCTCCCCCAAAATACTTTGGAAGCCTATGCTCACTCAGCATTGTCCTGGCTATTTCAACCAAGGTTCTGTTTTTCCTTTCAACAACCCCATTTTGTTGAGGCGTTCTAGGAGCAGAGAAATTATGGTCAATGCCGTTGGTTTCACAGAATTCAACAAACTGTTGGTTCTTGAATTCTCCACCGTTATCACTTCGGATGTGAGCTAACTTAAGGTCTTTATCATTTTCAAGTTTTCTTACCAAATTTGAAAATGTCTCAAAGGTTTCATCCTTGCTACTCAGCAAGATGATCCAAGTGTACCGAGAAAAGTCATCTACAATGACCAAGGAAAATCTTCTTCCACCCAAGCTCAGCGGCTGGACTGGACCGAAGAGATCCAAGTGTAGTAACTCTAATGGACGCTTAGTTGAGACAATGTTTTTGCTATGAAAAGATTGTTTGGTTTGTTTTCCAGCTTGGCAAGCGTGGCATAGTTGATCTTTTTCAAATTTAAGTTCTGGCAGACCCTCAACTAATTGCTTTCTTGCTAATTTGGCCAGGAGGTCCATGCTTACATGACCAAGTCTCATGTGCCATAGCCAGGAATTTTCTTCCTCTGACACTAAGCATACAGTTTTTGAAAACTTCTTTTCCAAGTTCAGCATAAAGACATTATCAATACGAGGGGCAGTTAAAATTAACTCATTTGTTTTACCCTCGAATATTTTACATCCAGTGTCATCAAATATAACTTTTCTCCCATTGTCACATAGCTGAGCTACGCTGAGTAAGTTATATTTGAGTCCGCTGACTAGGGAGACTAACTCAATAGTAGGATTTCCACCAATGGTTCCTGACCCTACTATCTTACCCTTCTTGTTGTCTCCAAAACTTACACTTCCTCCTCGTTTACGCACAAACATGATGAACTGAGTTTCATCACCAGTCATATGCCTTGAGCATGCGCTGTCAATGTACCACATCTTTGACTTCTCAGCACACCTCAGGCTCACCTGCAATATAGCTAGTTGCTTTTAGGTACCCAATTCTTTTTGGGTCCTTGCTTGTTAGGTTCAATAGGTAAAGCATCATATTTCATTTTATGACGACACACTTGGACAGTGTGTCCATTCTTTCCACAGAAGTCACAGCTGACCTTCCGCTGAGCGTGCCAGCACACCTTTGTGGTGTGTCCTTTCTTCCCACAGAAGTCACACTGGACATTCCGCTGAGCATTCCATCTCTGTTGACTAGTACTTCGGTACTCAGTGTTCAGAGGATTATTTCTTTTATTCGGAACCTTAAGTTGGTTCTGAATTGATGTGACGTCCTTCCTCAGTTTCTTAGAATCTGATTGGACCTCAGTGATAAACTTTTGCATGATTTCTACATTACTATGCAAAATCGAAGTGTCCTGGAGAATATATCGAAGGTCACTCAGTTTGACCTCCTCAACCTTGTCACATCGCCTGCTGAGTGTTGGGGTTTAGTGTCCTATAGACAATTGTTCTAGGATACAAACATAATGTAAATGAATTGTTCTTTATATCATTTGTTTTAATGAGATATATGTTTTATAACTATATAAAGGCAATCCCTTTTAAGCACTAAATAAAGTCTAATAAAAGGAAATCCGTAAGTTTATTTAAAGTGATTATAAAGTGTTCATACAAGCATGAAGTGAGACAAAACTTTATAATAAACTAATAAACTTAAAACCACCCCAAGTCAAGTGATATGTTTAGGATTGATATATCACTGTTGAGACTTGTATGTAACAATGTCTTCTGACTGACAGAAAGCTGATCTCACAAGCTTCATATATGCAGATATCTGGACAGTTACATAGATCCGATGAAAAGTTGTTCATTAGGATTGGGGATCCGATTTGAGATAACAGGATGGGTAGATTCATCATTGTCACCTGTTCATCTCATTGGTATTAATAGGTATAACTAATCCTCAGACTCAAAGGAATATTAATTGGTATTCTGGATTACGGAATGTGACGCTTTGACTCTGGTGTAACACGATCCTTAACAGAGATGACTCTGGGGTGTGAACAGTAGACGTTGGGTATCACAGGAAGCGATTGCGGGATCGTTATATATTGGATTGAGCATTTATCACTCCCGATAAATGGGAGATACATCCATGGATCGCTTGTGGAAGACTCGACTCTAAATCCTTGCAAGGTGATAACTTAAAACTTGAAATACAGATTTCACTTAACCTATCTATTTGAGTTGACTCGACCTGTACAAGTAAAACGAACGTCTCGCTATATGTGACTTGACATCACCCATAGTCATAAGATTCAGTTCAAGGATGTAGTTGATAAAGGATCGAATTATACTGTAACTAATACGGAAAGGTTAACGACAGAATCAACCTGTCTTCTTATAGCTCTGGGGGAATGATTACGGACTTGCTAATCACATACTCTGTACATCATTCCGTTATGCAAAGATTAAATAATTCTTTGAAAATTATTTAATAACGTTGCATACGGCTAGAAGCAATAAGAACCTAATGGGTCACACATAAGACTTGGAACCTAAAAGAGAGATAGA
This sequence comes from Euphorbia lathyris, assembly GCF_963576675.1. Lineage (NCBI taxonomy): Eukaryota > Viridiplantae > Streptophyta > Magnoliopsida > Malpighiales > Euphorbiaceae > Euphorbia > Euphorbia lathyris. Next base: position 40,824,268 of record NC_088917.1, on the reverse strand, counting down.
TGTTAATTAATTGATGGAAGCCCAATTGAGCCCAATAAGGCCCATGGACCAAGGAGGGTCGAAATTCATGTGATTAAATACATGAATGATTAATTTGATTTTGTTATTCCTAATTAGATTAGGATTATGAATTAAATTAATTAAGAGATAAATAAGTTAGGAGTTTTAATTAGATTAAAATACTCTTATTATTATCCAATAAGGTTATTATTATTATCCTTAATATATTAGATATATAATGAGATAATAATTAGGAATTCTATTCCGAATTGAATTCATATTCAATAACCTAATTCTATCTAACTAGGGATTAGATACAAGAGATTATAAATACCCCCCCTAGTGATTTTTGAAATCCCCAAGTGCATTCCCTACTGAGATTTTCGAAATCCCTATAGTGAGAGAGAGAGAAAATTCGACACCCCTAGTTCGAGGACGAGATTTCTCTACGGCTTCCTTCCGATCAATTGATTTCATCTATTTCTTTTATCCTTGATCTTGTGTTGATTAGTTAGAGGCAATCTACTTTGGTTGCTATTCAACGGTTGATTCTAAATTAATCCTCCCGTGTTTTATTTCGTGTTTGGGAACTCAGAGAAGAGTTGTGGGCACTTCATTAACAACGGTAGATTGATCATCAAGAGGTAATTCTTCTTATCACTCTTTATATGAAATAACGGTTAACGGATCTTGTGGTTTATGGAAATAGGTTAAAAAATTTATATTTCCGCTGCTATACCTTAGCCTAATTTCCGACAGTGGTATCAGAGCCATCGTTAAATCCGTTATTTCATATATGAAAATTTAGAAGTTTTTCAATAGGATTGAATAGATATTTATTGTTAGGTTAATTAACAAATAGTTTTGATTAATTAATCCTAAAGATAAATAAGTTTTAATTACTTGTTAATTAAAATAGATTATGCGTATGTTCCTAATTGTTTTGTTTATCGAATGAAAATTTATTTAAAAGTTTGTTTTACCTATTTTGTAAATCAAAAGTATTAAATGAATTAAAATCAAAATAATTGGGACGTGCATAATTAAAGTTTTGTATAGTTGTATTAATCTAAAAATTAATATAAAAGATACGAAACTATTAGAAGTAAAATTGGATGAAGGTTAATTTGATAAGTTAATGTGATTAACATAAATATTACATAAAATAGTTATGTAATCAACCAATTAAATTTATTTAATTGAGTCTGTGCATGTTTGGAGTTATAGACATATTTGGACCCTCTTTTAGTCTTTTGGTATTTTTGAAATAGGGTCTGCGCGTCCTGCCTTTCTACTAGGGATGGCAACGGGTAGGGTACCCGCGGGTAATGCCATTCCCAAACCCTTACCCTTTTATTTTTTAGTTACCCGTACCCGTCCCATTACCCTAACGGGTATACTTTTTACATCCCATACCCTTCCCATTTAATTCGCGGGTACCCGCGGGTACCCTTACCCGTTAAGAATCAATAAAAAAAATAAGAAAATATTATAAATTTAACAAACTATAAATTAAAAAATCATCAATCTAAAAATTGAATAAATTGAACCTTAATTAATAAGAATAAAATAGCTTAGTGGTATCACTCAATTGTTGAAAAATAAATGGTTGGGGTTTAAATTTCATGTCTTACATCTAAAAAACAATGATATTTATTAATATAATTTTTTTTATGACGGGTAACGGGTATCGGGTACCCTATGGGGTATTCCCATACCCGTCCCATTACCCTAACGGGTAATAATTTTGATCCCATACCCGTCCCATACCATTTTATATAGGGTATGGGTAGTCCCATTAGGATCGGGTAGTGCCGGGTACCCGCGGGTACACTACCCGTTTCCATCCCTACTTTCTACTATCTATTGTAATTTCTCCTCTCATCTAATTCCCTTCAATTCAATTGAAGTTTTCTTTAGTAGTATAGAAATTAATATGTAATTTCAAGGCGCCATGGAGAAGACGGAGGACCTAAAGAGAAATATGTAATAGTTAGTATTTCCTTAGGTTTGGCCTTTTATTCCGTCTCTGGCTCGACGAAATAATTTAGATGATATGTCCATAACGCCAATGTATGTGTCTGATGTATGCTAAAGCAAATCAAGACTAAGTTAGATTATGAGACCTAAAATAAAATCTCTCATTAAAAGTTAAGTAAATAAACAAGTTATTAAAATCAGTTGCCCCTCCCTAATATTATAATTCAGCCGGCAGTGCTGAGGGCCTTTGGGTTGTTGAGCAAACTCAAGCTCGGGGTCCTTTCGGTAACACCTGAATTATCGAAAATTACATTTCATGAATATGGGATAATACTTAAATTAGATTATGATAATTGGATGAGCAAACTCATGTTGTCATAAACTAATGGGCAAGATGGTTGGGATTAATGTGAATAGCATATTAGTTACTAATGTGGTTAGTAACCCAATAACCTAGGAATCACATTAAAGATGTGATTGATTACATGAATCTACCTAACGAATGAGACTAGCTTGTTGAGCAAACTCAAGGCGAAATCTCAGGAGTTAGGATCCTAGCTCACTAAAGGATTTGTGAAATTCTTCGAATTAATATGGAGGGCTATTAATTTGGCAAAATAGTGGGAGCAATCTAAAATAAACTAAAGGCCTATAATTTTAGATTGATATACTTTAAGCAAATGAATGACATACATTTACTCTTTCTCACTCTCAGGTTTAATTAAACACACTCTTAAAATCATGACTAAAACCAATCTGCAAAACATTCTTACTGATAACAAATTGAATGGTTCAATCTTCACCGACTGGTTTCGTAACCTCAAAATTGTTTTGAAGTTCGATAAGATAGGGTATGTACTTGATACAATGATACCCCCTATCCCTGCTGATGATGCTCCCATTGAGGAAATTGATGCTTACCAGAAGCACAAGGCTGATGATGATCATGCCGGCTGCATCATACTTGCATCGATGACACCGGAATTACAAAGGCAACATGAGGAAATGGATGCCTATTCCATCATCATGCACCTTAAAGAGCTGTTTGGGAAACAGACTAGGTGCGAACGCTACGAGATATCCAAGTTGCTATATCGTTGCAGGATGCAAGAGGGTACATCAATCATGACACATTGTGTCAAGATGATTGGCTATATTACCAAACTTTCAAGTATTGGATTCGCGATGGATAACAAATTAAGCATAGACTTAATTCTTCAATCCCTCCCAGAGAGTTATTCATAGTTCATTATGAACTATCAGATGAATGACTTGCAAACCTCTCTTGAAGAGCTTGCAAATAAGCTCAAGTCAGTTGAGCCCAATATGAAGGAAGACAAGGCAATACCGGCTCTGGTCATAGAGGGATCAAAGAAGTGGAAGGGGAATTTTCCCAATCCTAAACATCCTAAGAAAGGCAAGAGGGCCATGCCCACTAGAGGTAAGGGAAAGGAAATGAAGAAGCCCAAAGGAGAGTGCCACTTCTGTGGTGAAGACGGGCATTGGAAAGGAAACTGTTGGTGTACCTAGCCTTCCTCAAAAGGGGAAGAAGCCGGGACTTCAACATCTGGTATGTTTTATATTGAAATTTCATAGTCTAAATCTTTTGGTACTTGATACCGGATGCAGCCTAAGGATATTCCAGGAATATCTAGAAATATTATTTCTATTAGCCGTCTTGTTGACGACGGCTTTCATATTTCAATAAAAGACAAACGTTGCGATTTTTATAGAGATTCGATCTTCTATTTTTCAGGAATATCACAAAATGGGATTTATGTGTTAGATGACAAAATTTCTGTTTTCGCAATTGATACCAAAAGACATAAGCTAGATAATTCAACTTACTTGTGGCATTGTCCTTTAGTCCAGAAAGTACATGATCGTCATTTGAGTTCTACTAGGATAAGTTGTAGAAACAATTGCCTTTAGTCCAAGTGGGAGTATGTTGGGGTTTAGTGTCCTATAGACAATTGTTCCAGGATATAAACCTACTGTAAATGAATTGTTCTTTATGTCATTTGTTTTAATAAGATATGGTTTCATAACTGTATAAAGGCAACCACTTTTAAAGAACTAAATAAGTCTAAATAAAAGGAAATCTTTATTTTAAGTGATTATAAAGTGTTTATGCAAGCATGAAGTGAGGCAAAACATTATAATAAACTAATAAACTTAAAACCACCCCAAGTCAAGTGATATGTTTTGAATAGGGATTGACATAACACTGTTAAGACTTGCATGTAACAATGTTTTCTGTCAAGACAGAGAGCTGATCTCACAAGCTTCAGATATGTAGATATCTGGACAGTTACATGGATCTAATGAAAGGGTTCATTAGGATTGGGGGCCCGACTTGAGATAACAGGATGGGTAGATTTATCCTTGTCACCTGTTCATCTCATTGGTATTAATAGGTATAAGTAATCCTAAGACTCAAAGGAATGTTAATTAGTGATTCTAGATTATGGAATGTGATCCATAACAGGGATGACTCTGGGGTGTGTACGGCAGACGTTGGGTATCACATGAAGTAATTGCATGATAGTTAACATTGGATTGAGCATTTGTCACTCCTGATAAATGGGAGATACGTCCAAGGATCGCTTGTGGAAGACTTGACTCTAAATCCTTCCAAGGTGATAGCTTAAGACTTGAAATAGAGATTTCACTTAACCTATCTAATTGGAGTTAACTCGGCCTGTACAAGTAAAACGAACGTCTCGCTATATGTGACTTGACATAATCCATAGTCATAAGATTATGTTCAACGATGTAGTTGATAAAGGATTGAATTATACTGTTGAAGGAAAATGCCAAACGTTTGGCAGCGGAAATATAAAATTTTAACCTATTTCCTTTAACCAAGATATGTTAATCGTTATTTCATATAAAGAGGTATAGAAGGAAATACCTTTTGAAGTTCAGTCTACTGTTGCAATCGAAGTGCCCTGAACTCTTACTCCGAGTTCACGAGCACAAAACAAAAAACACAATTCAAACAAAGATTAGAACTCAATCGTATAATAGCAACCAAAGAAGATTGCCTCTAATTAATCAACACAAGATCAAGGAATAAAAGAAAGAGATGAAAATCAATCGATCAGAAGCAAGCGGTGAACGATGATCCACTACAGCAGGGGGTCGAAAGTCACTGTCTCTAGGATAGCTAGGCTAGCCAAAATTTACAGTTGAAGGGGTATATATAGCCTCTTCCATCTAAACCCTAGTCAGATAGAATTAGGTTACTGAATAAGAATTTAATTCGGAATAAAATTCTTATTGTTATTATCTATAATTATATTTAAATATAAAGATAATACTAACTTATTGATAGGATAATAATATAAGCAATTTAATCTCATTAAACCCCCTAACTTATTTATCCTATAATTAATTTAATTTATAATCATAATCTAATTATAATTGTTTGAATTAAATCAATTCCCTTGTGTATTTAATACACTAAATTCGACCCCCCCCCCCCCACATATTACTGGGGCTTAGTGGACTCAGTTGGGTTTCCGTCAATTAATTAACATTTGTTTCTCTTTTGGGTTCCAAGTCTTATGTGTGACCCATTAGTTTCTTATTGCTTCTAGCTGTATACAACTATTAAATTAATTTTCTCAGAATTATATTTAATCTTTGTATAACAGAATGAGTACGCGAACTGTGATTGGCAGATCCGAAACATTCCCCCAGAGCTATAAGAAGCCAGGTTGATTCTATCGTTGACCTTTCCGTATTAGTTACAGTATAATTCGATCCTTTGTCAACTACATCCTTGAACTGAATCTTATGACTATGGATAATGTCAAGTCATATATAGTGAGACGTTCGTTTTACTTGTACAGGCCGAGTTAACTCCAATTAGACAGGTTAAGTGAAATCTGCATTTCAAGTCTTAAGCTATCACCTTGCAAGGATTTAGAGTTAAGTCTTCCACAAGTGATCCTTGGACGTATCTCCCATTTTATCAAGAGTGACAAATGCTCAATCTAATGTATAACTATCCTGTAATTACTTGCTGTGATTCCCAACGTCTACCGTACACACCCTAGAGTCATCCCTGTTATGGATCATGTTACAACAGGATCAAAGCATCACATTCGATAATCCAGAATCACTAATTAACATTCCTTTGAGTCTTAGGATTACTTATACCTATTAATACCAATGAGATGAACAGGTGATAAGGATAAATCTACCCATCCTGTTATCTCAAGTCGGGTCCCCAATCCTAATGAACTCCATTCACTTGATCCATTTAACTGTCCAAATATCTGCATATCTGAAGCTTGTGTGATCAGCTCTCTGTCTCGACGGAAACATTGTTACATGAAAGTCTCGACAGTGTTATATCAATCTCTATTCAAAACATATCAATTGACTTGGGGTGGCTTTCAGTTTATTAGTTTATTATAATGTTTCGTCTCACTTCATGCTTGTATGAACACTTTATAATCACTTTAAATAAACTCAGCGGTTTCCTTTTATTAGACTTATTTAGTTCTTTAAAAGTGGTTGCCTTTATACAGTTATGAAACCATATCTTATTAAAACAAATGACATAAAGAACAATTCATTTACATTAGGTTTATACCCTGGAACAATTGTCTATAGGACACTAAACCCCAACATACTCCCACTTGGACTAAAGCCAATTATTTCTACAACTTATCCCAGTAGAACTTAAATGCGATCATGTACTTTCTAGGTTAAGGTCTTTGTTAACGGATCTGCAACGTTGTCCTCTGTAGGTACTCTTTCTATTCTCACATCTCCTCTTGCCACAATCTCTCTTACAAGGTGGTATCGCTTAAGGTAATGCTTGGATGCATTATGAGACCGTGGTTCCTTTGCTTGTGCAATGGCTCCATTGTTATCACAGTACAAAGTAATGGGATTCACAATGTCAGGCACCACACCAAGTTCTATAATGAGTTTCTTAATCCAAACTGCTTCCGCAGCAGCGATGTACTCTGACTCGATCGTAGAGAAAGCCACGCTTTCCAACTGACCGTGCCCCCATTCAAGATAAACAGGTATCCTGACTCGGATCTAAAATCATTTTCATCCGTGAGATGACTGGCATCTGAAAATCCTTCTATTTTTAGATCCCCTTCTCCGTACACTAGGAATATATCTTTAGTCCTTCTCAAGTACTTAAGAATGTTCTTGACGGCATTCCAATGCTCGTCACCCGGATTACCTTGATAACGACTCGTTATGCTTAACGTGAACGCTACGTCAGGTCTGGTGCAAAGCATAGCATACATAATCGAACCGATTGCGCTGACGTATGGAATTACGGCCATGCGTTTCTTATCATCTCTGGTTTTAGGACATTGATGATTTCTTAACTTTACCCCATGTACCATGGGTAAGTGATAGGGGTCAAAAACCCCTATCTTTTAGTATGGTTTTAGGGACTATTTTGTATCTTTTATTTTCTTTTTATTTACTTTAATAGCAATTTATTACTGTTTTGTCAATTTTATGTTTTTAAATTACTTTTTTGCTTTTTATTAAATATTCCTAACTTTTGTCAAGTATTTTGTCACTTTTAATAAATTAATCTCTATTTATTATTTTGAGCTTTATCTGTACCCAAAATTA